>NW_027219614.1:0-6515 GCF_027580195.1 Bos mutus
ACACTGGACATGTGACAGAGCATGCACTGATCACGTGACTGATCATGCACTGATCACGTGGCTATCATACACTGTTCACGTGTCTATATGCACTGATCATGTGACTGCACATGCACTGATCACGTGACTGATCATGCACTGATCACATGGCTATCATGCACTGATCACGTGTCTATCATGCACTAATCACGTGATTGCGCATGAACTGATCACTTACCTGTTCATGCACTGATTACGTGGCTATCATGCACTGATCATGTGGCTGATCATGCACTGACCACATGACTGATTATGCACTGATCGAGTAGCTATAATGCACTGATCATGTGACTGATCATGCACTGATCATGTGACTGATCATGCACTGATCACGTGGCTGATCATGCACTGATCACGTGGCTGATCATGCACTGATCACGTGACTGATTATGCACTAATCACGTAGCTATCATGCACTGATCACACTGCTCATGCCATGATCACGTGACTGATCATGCACTGATCACGTGGCTAACATGCACTGAACACGTGGCTGATCATACACTTATCATGTGGCTTATTATGCACTGATCACGTGGCTGATCATGCACTGATCACGTGGCTGATCATACACTGATCACGTGTCTCTCATGCACTGATCACGTGGCTGATCATGCACTGATCACGTGGCTGATCATGCACTGATCACGTGGCTGATCATGCACTGATCACGTGGCTGATCATGCACTGATCACGTGGCTGATCATGCACTGATCACGTGACTGATCATGCACTGATCACGATGCTGATCATGCACTGATCACGTGGCTGATCATGCACTGATCACGTGGCTGATCATGCACTGATCACGTGACTGATCATGCACTCTTCACTGGCCTGATCATGCACTGATCGTGGCTGATCAGCTGATGGCTACACTGATCACGTGACTGTCATGCACTGATCACGTGGCTGATCATGCACTGATCACGTGGCTGATCATGCACTGATCACGTGGCTGATCATACACTGATCACACGTGACTGATCATGCACTGATCACGTGGCTGATCATGCACTGATCACGTGGCTGATCATGCACTGATCACGTGGCTGATCATGCACACTGATCACGTGACTGATCATGCACTGATCACGTGACTGATCATGCACTGATCACGTGGCTGATCATGCACTGATCACGTGGCTGATCATACACTGATCACGTGCTGATCATCATGCACTGATCACGTGACTGATCATGCACTGATCACGTGGCTGATCATGCACTGATCATCACGCTGATGATCATGCACTGACGTGGCTGATCATGCACTGATCACGTGGCTGATCATGCACTGATCACGTGGCTGATCATGCACTGATCACGTGGCTGACTCACTGATCATGCACTGATCACGTGGCTGATCATGCACTGATCACGTGGCTGATCATGCACTGATCACGTGGCTGATCATGCACTGATCACGTGACTGATCATGCACTGATCACGTGCCTGATCATGCACTGATCACGTGGCTGATCATGCACTGATCACGTGGCTGATCATACACTGATCACGTGACTGATCATGCACTGATCACGTGACTGATCATGCACTGATCACGTGATGGCTGATCATCACTGATCACTGATCTGATCGTGGCTGATCATGCTGATCTGATCACGTGGCTGATCATCATGATCTGATGCGTCTGATCATGCACTGATCACGTGGCTGATCATGCACTGATCATGCATCACACTGGCTGATCATGCACTGATCACGTGGCTGATCATGCACTGATCACGTGACTGATCATGCACTGATCACGTGGCTGATCATGCACTGATCACGTGACTGATCATGCTGATCATGCACTGATCGCACTGACTGATCATGCACTGATCACGTGGCTGATCATGCACTGATCACGTGACTGATCATGCATGCACTGATCACACTGATCACTGATGATGCACTGATCACGCTGCTGATCATGCTGATCTGATGACGTGGCTGATCATGCACTGATCACGTGACTGATCATGCACTGATCACGTGGCTGATCATGCACTGATCACGTGGCTGATCATCACACTGATCACGTGGCTGATCATGCACTGATCACGTGGCTGATCATGCACTGATCACTGATAATGCACTGATCATGCACTGATCACGTGGCTGATCATGCACTGATCTGATCGAAGCTGATCATACACTGATCACGTGACTGATGATCATGATCACTGATGATCATGCACTGATCTGTGGCTGATCATGCACTGATCACTGATCGTGGCTGATCATGCACTGATCACGTGGCTGATCATGCACTGATCACGTGGCTGATCATGCACTGATCACGTGGCTGATCATGCACTGATCACGTGGCTGATCATGCACTGATCGTGGCTGATCATCACACTGATGATCGTGGCTGATCATGCACTGATCACGTGGCTGATCATGCACTGATCACGTGGCTGATCATGCACTGATCACGTGGCTGATCATGCACTGATCACGTGGCTGATCATGCACTGATCACGTGGCTGATCATGCACTGATCACGTGACTGATCATGCACTGATCACGTGGCTGATCATGCACTGATCACGTGGCTGATCATGCACTGATCACGTGGCTGATCATGCACTGATCATCACTGATCACACTGATGGCTGATCATGCACTGATCACACGTGGCTGATCATGCACTGATCACGTGGCTGATCACACACTGATCACGTGACTGATCATGCACTGATCACGTGACTGATCATGCACTGATCACGTGCACTGATCATGCACTGATCACGTGGCTGATCATGCACACTGATCACGTGATGATCATGCACTGATCATGCTGATCATGCACTGATCACGTGGCTGATCATGCACTGATCACGTGGCTGATCATGCACTGATCACGTGGCTGATCATGCACTGATCACGTGGCTGATCATGCACTGATCACACTGATCATCTGTGACTGATCATGCACTGATCACGTGACTGATCATGCACTGATCACGTGACTGATCATGCACTGATCATGCTGATCATGCACTGATCATGCACTGATCATGCACTGATTGTGCTGATCATGCACTGATCACGTGACTGATCATGCACTGATCACGTGACTGATCATGCACTGATCACCTGGCTGATCATGCACTGATCACGTGGCTGATCATGCACTGATCACGTGGCTGATCATGCACTGATCACGTACCTGATCATGCACTGATCACGTGGCTGATCATGCACTGATCACGTGACTGATCATGCACTGATCACGTGGCTGATCATGCACTGATCACGTGGCTGATCATGCACTGATCACGTGGCTGATCACACTGATCACGTGGCTGATCATGCACTGATCACGTGGCTGATCATGCACTGATCACGTGGCTGATCATGCACACTGATCACGTGGCTGATCATGCACTGATCACGTGGCTGATCATGCACTGATCACGTGGCTGATCATGCACTGATCACGTGACTGATCATGCACTGATCACGTGGCTGATCATGCACTGATCACGTGGCTGATCATGCATGATCACTGATCACGTGGCTGATCATGCACTGATCACGTGACTGATCATGCACTGATCACGTGGCTGATCATGCACTGATCACGTGGCTGATCATGCACTGATCATCGTGCTGATCATGCACTGATCACGTGGCTGATCATGCACTGATCACGTGACTGATCATGCACTGATCACGTGGCTGATCATGCACTGATCACGTGGCTGGGATCATACACTGATCACGTGACTGATCATGCACTGATCACGTGGCTGATCATGCACTGATCACGTGACTGATCATGCACTGATCACGTGGCTGATCATGCACTGATCACGTGGCTGATCATACACTGATCATGTGACTGATCATGCACTGATCACGTGGCTGATCATGCACTGATCACGTGGCTGATCATGCACTGATCACGTGGCTGATCATGCACTGATCACGTGGCTGATCATGCACTGATCATCGTGCTGATCATGCACTGATCACGTGGCTGATCATGCACTGATCACGTGGCTGATCATGCACTGATCACGTGGCTGATCATGCACTGATCGTGGCTGATCATGCACTGATCACGTGGCTGATCATGCACACTGATCACGTGGCTGATCATGCACTGATCAAGTGGCTGATCATGCACTGATCACGAGGCTGATCATACACTGCTCACGTGACTGTTCATGCACTGATCACCTGGCTGATCATGCACTGATCACGTGGCTGATCATGCACTGATCACGTGACTGATCATGCACTGATCATCTGCATGACTGATCGTGACTGATCACATGGCATCATGCACTGATCACGTGGCTGATCATGCACTGATCACGTGATCTGATCATGCACTGATCACGTGATCATGATCATGCACTGATCACACTGATCACGTGCTGATCATGCACTGATCACACACTGATCACGCACTGATCACTGATCATGCACTGATCACGTGACTGATCATGCACTGATCACGTGGCTGATCATGCACTGATCACACGTGACTGATCATGCACTGATCACGTGACTGATCATGCACTGATCACGTGGCTATCATGCACTGATCACGGGGCTAATCATGCATTGATCACCTAAATATTCATGCACTGATCACGTGGCTGATCTTGCACTGATCACGTGGCTGATCATGCACTGATAACGTAGCTGATCATGCACTGATCACGTGACTGATCATGCACTGATGATCACGTGGATGATCATGCACTGGACATGTGACTGATCATGCACTGATCACGTGACTGATCATGCACTGATCACGTGGCTGATCATGCACTGATCACTGGCTATCACTGTCGTGGCTGTCATGCACTGATCACGTGACTGATCATGCACTGATCACGTGACTGATCATGCTGATCACGTGGCTGATCATGCACTGATCACGTGTCTGATCATGCACTAATCACGTGATTGATCATGAACTGATCACTTACCTGTTCATCACACTGATTATCGTGGCTGATCATGCACTGATCATGTGACTGATCATGCACTGATCACGTGACTGATCATGCACTGATCACGTAGCTGATCATACACTGATCACGTGACTGAACATGCACTGATCACGTGACTGATCATGCACTGATCACGTGGCTGATCATGCACTGATCACGTGGCTGATCATGCACTGATCACGTGGCTGATCATGCACTGATCACGTGGCTGATCATGCACTGATCACGTGGCTGATCATGCTGATCATGCACTGATCATGCGTGATCACTGATGATCATGCACTGATCACGTGGCTGATCATGCACTGATCACGTGGCTGATCATACACTGATCACGTGACTGATCATGCACTGATCACGTGCCTGATCATGCATGATCACGTGCATGACATGATCATGCAATGATCATTTGGCTGATCATGCACTGATGATCACGTGACTCATGCACTGATCATGCACTGATCACGTGACTGATCATCACTGATCACGTACTGATGATGATCACGCGGGCGTGACTGATCATGCACTGATCACGTGCTGATCATGCACTGATCATGCTGATTATGCACTGATCATGTAGCTATCATGCACTGATCACATGGCTATCATGCACTGATCCCGTGGCTGATCATGCACTGATCACGTGGCTGATCATGCACTGATCACGTGGCTATCATGCACTGATCACGTGGCTGATCATACACTGATCACGTGACTGATCATGCACTGATCACGTGGCTGATCATGCACTGATCACGTGGCTGATCATTCACTGATCACGTGACTGATCATGCACTGATAACCACGTGACTGATCATGAACTGATCACTGATTACCTGATCATGCACTGATCATCACTGATGGCTGATCATGCACTGATCACGTGGCTGATCATGCACTGATCACGTGACTGATCATACACTAATCACGTAGCTATATGCACTGATCACATGACTGATCACTGACTGATCATGACTGATCACGATGACTGATCATGCACTGATCACGTGGCTGATCATGCACTGATCACGTGGCTAATCATGCACTGATCACCGTGCTGATCATGCACTGATCACGCTGCTGATCATGCACTGATCACGTGGCTGATCATGCACTGATAACTTATCATGCACTGACATGCTGATCATGCACTGATCACGTGGCTATCACACACTGGACATGTGACTGATCATGCACTGATCACGTGATCTGATCATGCACTGATCACGTGGCTATCATGCACTGATCACGTGTCTGATCATGCACTGATCATGTGACTGATCATGCACTGATCACGTGACTGATCATGCACTGATCACATGGCTATCATGCACTGATCACGTGGATATCATGCACTGATCACGTGGCTGATCATGCACTGATCACGTGACTGATCATGCACTGATCACGTAGCTATCATGCACGTGGCTATCATACACTGTTCACACTGTTCACGTGTCTATATGCACTGATCATGTGACTGCACATGCA
>NW_027219615.1:0-5068 GCF_027580195.1 Bos mutus
CATTGCATGTTCAGCCGTGTTCGGTGCATGCACAGTCGCGTGAACAGTGTATAATTCGGCTTGCGTGATTAAGTGCATGATCAGCCCGCGTGATCATTGCATGTTCAGCCATGTGATCAGTCCACCTTGCATGTATGATCAGTCACGTAATCAGTACGCATTAACCGTGATCAGTGCATGATCAGCCACGTGATCAGTGCATGATCACACAACGTGAAGTTCATGATCAGCACGGCGTCAATCAGTGCATGATCAGGCGGTCGTGATCAGTGCATGATCAGTCGCGTGATCGTGCATGTTCAGTATGTGATCAGTGCATGATCAGCGTGATCAGTGCATGATCAGCCACGTGATCAGTGAATGATCAGGCACGTAATCGGTGCATGATCAGCCGGGTGATCGGTGTGATCGGTGCCGCGTGATATCAGTGCATGATCAGCCACGTGATCAGTGCATGATCAGGCTGCGTGATCAGTGCATGATCAGCCACGTGATCAGTGCATTGATCAGCCGCGTGATCAGTGCATGTTCAGTCCGCGTGATCAGTGCATGATCAGTCGCGTGATCAGTGCATGATCAGCCACGTGATCAGTGCATGATCAGCCCGTGATCAGTGTGCACGTGATCAGTGCACGTGATCAGTGCATGATCATGCCACGTGATCAGTGCATGATCAGCCACGTGATCAGTGCATGATCAGCCGCGTGATCAGTGCATGATCAGTCACGTGATCAGTGCATGATCAGCCACGTGATCAGTGCATGATCAGTCGTGATCGTGATCAGTGCATGATCAGTGCCGCGTGATCAGTGCATGATCAGCCGCGTGATCAGTGCATGATCAGCCGTGATCAGTGCATGATCAGCCACGTGATCAGTGCATGATCAGCACGTGATCAGTGCATGATCAGCCCGCGTGATCAGTGCATGATCAGCTTCGTGATCAGTGCATGATCAGGCCGCGTGATCAGTGCATGATCAGCCGCGTGATCAGTGCATGATCAGCCACGTGATCAGTGCATGATCAGCCGCGTGATCAGTGCATGATCAGCCACGTGATCAGTGCATGATCAGTCGCGTGATCAGTGCATGATCAGCCGCGTGATCAGTGCATGATCAGCCCGCGTGATCAGTGCATGATCAGCCGCGTGATCAGTGCATGATCCGTGATCAGTGTGATCAGTGCGTGATCAGTGCACGTGATCAGTGCATGGTCAGTCACGTGATCAGTGCATGATCAGCCCGTGATCAGTGCATGATCGTGAGTGCGTGATCAGTGATCAGTGATCAGCCACGTGATCAGTGCATGATCAGCCACGTGATCAGTGCATGATCAGCCACGTGATCATCAGTGCATGATCAGCCGCGTGATCAGTGCATGATCAGCCACGTGATCAGTGCATGATCGTCGCGTGATCAGTGCATGATCAGCCACGTGATCAGTGCATGATCAGCCCGTGATCAGTGCATGATCAGCCCGCGTGATCAGTGCATGATCAGTGCACGTGATCAGTGCATGATCAGCCGCGTGATCAGTGCATGATCAGTCGCGTGATCAGTGCATGATCAGTCCCGTGATCAGTGCATGATCAGCCCGTGATCAGTGCATGATCAGCCACGTGATCAGTGCATGATCAGCCACGTGATCAGTGCATGATCATCGCGTGATCAGTGCATGATCAGTCACGTGATCAGTGCATGATCAGCCACGTGATCAGTGCATGATCAGCCACGTGATCAGTGCATGATCAGCCGCGTGATCAGTGCATGATCAGCCACGTGATCAGTGCATGATCAGCCACGTGATCAGTGCATGATCAGTCAGTGCGTGATCAGTGCATGATCAGCCGCGTGATCAGTGCATGATCAGCCCGTGATCAGTGCATGATCAGCCGCGTGATGTGCATCAGCCATGCGTGCGCGATGATCAGTCGCGTGATCAGTGCATGATCAGCCGCGTGATCAGTGCATGATCAGCCGCGTGATCAGTGCATGATCAGCCGCGTGATCAGTGCATGATCAGTCACGTGATCAGTGCATGATCAGCCGCGTGATCAGTGCATGATCAGCCACGTGATCAGTGCATGATCAGCCGCGTGATCAGTGCATGATCAGCCACGTGATCAGTGCATGATCAGCCACGTGATCAGTGCATGATCAGCCACGTGATCAGTGCATGATCATCCCGCGTGATCAGTGCATGATCAGCCACGTGATCAGTGCATGATCAGCCACGTGATCAGTGCATGATCAGCCCGTGATCAGTGCATGATCAGCCGCGTGATCGGTGTGCATGATCAGCCACGTGATCAGTGCATGATCAGCCACGTGATCAGTGCATGATCAGCCACGTGATCAGTGCATGATCAGCGCGTGATCAGTGCATGATCAGCCACGTGATCAGTGCATGATCAGCCACGTGATCAGTGCATGATCAGCCGCGTGATCAGTGCATGATCAGCCCGCGTGATCCGCGTGATCAGTGCATGATCAGCCCGTGATGAGTGTGCATGATCAGCCGCGTGATCAGTGCATGATCAGGCCGTGATCAGTGCATGATCAGCCACGTGATCAGTGCATGATCATCAGCCACGTGATCAGTGCATGATCAGCCACGTGATCAGTGCATGATCAGGCACGTGATCAGTGCATGATCAGTCCACGTGATCAGTGCATGATCAGCCACGTGATCAGTGCATGATCAGCCACGTGATCAGTGCATGATCAGCCACGTGATCAGTGCATGATCAGCCGCGTGATCAGTGCATGATCAGCCGCGTGATCAGTGCATGATCAGCCACGTGATCAGTGCATGATCAGCCGCGTGATCAGTGCATGATCAGCCACGTGATCAGTGCATGATCAGCCACGCGTGATCAGTGCATGATCAGCCCGTGATCAGTGCATGATCAGCCGCGTGATCAGTGCATGATCAGCGCGTGATCAGTGCATGATCAGCCACGTGATCAGTGCATGATCAGCCACGTGATCAGTGCATGATCAGCCAGCGTGATCAGTGCATGATCAGTGCATGATCAGTGCATGAGTGCGTGATCAGTGCATGATCAGCCACGTGATCAGTGCATGATCAGCCACGTGATCAGTGCATGATCAGCCCGTGATCAGTGCATGATCAGCCACGTGATCAGTGCATGATCAGTCACGTGATCAGTGCATGATCAGCCACGTGATCAGTGCATGATCAGCCGCGTGATCAGTGCATGATCGTGATCAGTGCGTGATCAGTGCATGATCAGCCCGTGATCAGTGCATGATCAGCCGCGTGATCAGTGCATGATCAGCCACGTGATCAGTGCATGATCAGCCACGTGATCAGTGCATGATCAGCCGCGTGATCAGTGCATGATCAGTCCACGTGATCAGTGCATGATCAGTCACGTGATCAGTGCATGATCAGCCACGTGATCAGTGCATGCGTGATCAGTGCGTGATCAGTGCGTGATCAGTGATGATCAGCCCGCGTGATCAGTGCATGATCAGCCACGTGATCAGTGCATGTCAGCCACGTGATCAGTGCAGGATCACGTGATCAGTGCATGATCAGCCTGTGATCAGTGCATGATCAGCCACGTGATCAGTGCATGATCAGCCACGTGATCAGTGCATGATCAGTCGCGTGATCAGTGCATGATCAGTCGCGTGATCAGTGCATGATCAGCCACGTGATCAGTGCATGATCAGCCGCGTGATCAGTGCATGATCAGCCACGTGATCAGTGCATGATCAGCCACGTGATCAGTGTGATGCGTGATCGCCATCGTCATCGTGAGTGCATGTGATCAGCCACGTGATCAGTGCATGATCAGCCACGTGATCAGTGCATGATCAGCCCGCGTGATCAGTGCATGATCAGGTCGCGTGATCAGTGCATGATCAGCCACGTGATCAGTGCATGATCAGCCACGTGATCAGTGCATGATCAGCCGCGTGATCGGTGCATGATCAGCCACGTGATCAGTGCATGATCAGCCGCGTGATCGGTGTGCATGATCAGCCCGTGATCGGTGCATGATCAGCCGCGTGATCGGTGCATGATCATCCGCGTGATCAGTGCATGTGTATGATGATCGCCGCGTGATCAGTGCATGATCAGCCGCGTGATCAGTGCATGATCAGCCACGTGATCAGTGCATGATCAGTCACGTGATCAGTGTATGATCAGCCGCGTGATCAGTGCATGATCAGCCACGTGATCAGTGCATGATCAGCCACGTGATCAGTGCATGCATCAGTCGCGTGATCGGTGCATGATCAGCCGCGTGATCAGTGCATGCGTGATCCGTGATCAGTGCATATGATCAGCCCGTGATCGGTGCATGATCAGCCACGTGATCAGTGCATGATCAGCCACGTGATCAGTGCATGATTCCCGGGGAATTACAACCGCTGATCAGTTCTGGGTTAGTCACGTGATCTGTGTAGCCAAACGCGTAAAGTGTATGATCAGCCCCCGTAATCGAGGCTTATGCGTGATCGTGCTGATCAGTCAAGTGATCATCGTGAACAGTCCCTGATCGGTGCGTAGACCCGTGTCGTGCTGGGTCAATTACGCAGTCAGTGCGATCGTCAGGTGACCAGACAGGGTTTTCGTTTTCATGATCCCCGTGGGGCGTATATCCCGTCATCGGGGCCGGTCATCCGTTCAGTCCGTCGTCCCCGGGCATGCGATCATTTCGTGATCTGTCATGATATCACGTGACGTATATTGGCCCCCGTGATTTGCGGGGCCCCTGAGCGTGCCCATGCCCGTATGGCTGATCGTCCTTGATCAGTGCGCCATCCCGCCCGTGATCGGGCCATCCGTGTTGGGGCGATCGCCCCGTATTGCCGACCAGTCGTATCGTCGTCAGTCACGTGACCGTCCCCGGGATCGTATTGCGATCGCCCGTATATCGATCGTCGCGTGATCGTTTGATAAACCCGTGATCATTTTGGGTCAATCGTGATCAGTAAAACGTCCCTGGCCCCGTACATGGTAGCTAGGTATCTGCGTCAGCCCGTGACCCTGCTTCGAATCGTGCAGTCAGCCCGTGATCAGTGCGCATGCC
>NW_027219616.1:0-6069 GCF_027580195.1 Bos mutus
TGTCGGTCGCGATCACTGCCTGATAAACACGGGATGGGGTGCCCCAACAGCTTCCCGACATGAGTGTGCGCGATCCGTGATCAGTGCGCCATTAGCCACGTGATCGAATGCGTGCACAGTCCCATGATCAGCGCCTGTCAGTCACTGATCATTGCCTGATAAACACGTGATCAGTGCATGATGAGCCATGTGATCAGTGCCTGAGCAGCCGTGTCATCAGTGCATGCGCCAGTCCGTCATCGGTGCATGATAGCCAGGTGATCAGTGCATGTAGTCACGTGATCTGTACTTTCCCAGTCCCAGCCACGTGATCAGTGCCTGCGAAGTCACGTGATCAGGGCCTGCTGAGCTGCGTGATTCTGCCGGCTCATCTGCATGACAATTGCAGCTGAGCTGCACTGATTCCTGTCGGCTCAGCTGCTTGACAATTGCCAGCTGAGCTGTGACTCCCTGCCTGGTCACGTGGCAGTTATTGCCAGTTGAGCAGCATGATTCGTCACTGCTGAACTCCATGCTTATTGCTGCTGATTGCGTGATTCGGTGTCTGCTCATTTCTTTGGTATGCGCCTCCACAAGGGTCCCTGTTCGGTGCCACCTGCGGGGACCGGCCCCAACTGATCCCAGTTGTGAAGGAGAATGGCCTGGCGACTGTTTATATGCTGTCGAATGTCAAGAATAGTGAAGGGAGAAGCTCAGTAGAAAGGTCGGTGGAGAAAAGAGACTGAGTAACGGTTTTGTGGAGACCAATCAAACTTCAAGACAAGTTTGCTGCTACGTGGGCACAGCAGCCTCTCAAATGGCGAAAAGGGTGCCTCACGCTGGGCACCTTCTTCGGTGGATTCTTAGCAGCCCAGGCATAGTAATGGCGTGGTGATTCTATTTGCTCAGATGGAAGACTCAGCTGGAAGGTAAAGGGGAAGAATGACAGGCTTGATGGTGGGCCTGTAAGTTAACTCGACAGTTGAAGGCGAGATGGTGGTGGGGACGGCCCCCAGTGAAATCAGAGGTGAGGAGCAAAAAGCGCATACAGTAGGCGAACTCTGGGTTTTTGGAGAGATGCCGAGGTATCGGGTGGACTCTGGTTGATCCGCATTTGCGTATACGAGCCTCCTTCCTCATGACCCTTTGTCCAGGGTGGAATGCCTCCCGGCTCCCGGCACATAGTCAGTGCATGCTCGGTGCGATGTCAGTGCCTGCTCATGCGTGATCACTGGCCCGGCACAGTCAGGTGATCGGCGCCTCTCAGTCCGCGTGATCACCGTATGATAAACATGTGATCGATGAATGACCGGCTCACGTGATCACTGCGTACCTGCCCACCTGCCCTGCCTGCCTTGTGCAGTATTATTGCCTTACCTTACCTTGCCCGAGCGAGCGGTCAGGTGGTCAGTTCTCAGCAGCCACCTGATCGGTGGGTACAGTCCTTGATCGCGCCTGTCGGTCACTGATCTGCCTGAAACGCGTGATCAGTGCCCGGGCAACCACGTCATGGTGCATGCGAGTCACGTGATCAGTGCATGATACCCACGTGATCAGCGGGCAGAGCCACAGTCCCATGATCAGCGCCTGTCAGTCACTGATCATTGCTTCGATAAACACGTGATCAGTGCATGATGAGCCATGTGATGGGTGCCTGCAGAGTCAGGATCAGGGCCTGCTGACTGCGTGATTCCTGCCTGGTCACCTGCTTGGTGTGCCAGTTAAGCGACATGATTAAACACCGGCTGAGCTCCATAACTACTTGCCTGCAGTTAACGTGGTTCGTGTCTGCTCAGCTCTTTGAGTATTGCCTCTGAGGTCCCTGTTAGAGTCGCCACCTGCGGGATAACCCCAACTTATCCAGGGTGACCGAAGGAGGAGGTGCTTCTGGCTATTATATGTAATCGAGATGTCAAGAATAATAGTGAGGAAGGCTCAGTAGGAAAATTCATTGAAAGGGCTGAGTAAGCTTGGTTTTACCGGGAGACAATCAAACTTCAAGACAAAGTTTTGCCCCCTTGCGTGGGCCGCAGGCATGCCTCTCAAATGGCGGAAGGTGCCTCACTCTAGACACCTTCTCAGTGGGTCTTAGCAGCCCAGGCATGGTGAGTAAGCGTGGTGGGTTCGGCAGATGGAGACTCAGCTGGAAGTTCAAGGAAGAATGACAAGAACTTTATGAATTGGGCTATAAGTTAACTCTTTAACAGAGGCAGAGATGGTGGTGGGGACAGCCCCAGTGAAATCAGAGGTGAGTGCACAAAGCAATACAGTAGGCAGACTCTGGTTTTTTTGAGGAGATGCTCGAGAATATCGGGTGGATTCTGAGGCTCGATCCTGCATTCATTATGCCGAGCCTCCTTCCTCGCGACCTTTGTCCAGAGTGGAAGCCTTCCCGGCTCGGCCACATGATCAGTGCGTACTCAGTCACGATATCAGTGCATGATCAGCCACGTGATCACTGGCGGCACGAATCGCGCGTGATAAGCGCCTCTCAGTCGCGTGATCACCGGATGATAAACACGTGATCAGTGAATGACCAGCCACGTGATCACTGCGCTGGGAAGTCAGGTAGTCACTTCTGATCAGCCACCTGATCGAGTGCGTGCACAGTGCCATGATCAGCGCTTGTCGATCAACGATCCACTTTACCACGACAAGCAGCGATCAGTACCCGGATCAACCACTTCATCAGTCCATTCGAGAGTCCGTGATCCAGTGCATGATAGCCACGTGATCAGTGCGTGCACAGTCCGCGATCGGCGCTTGTCAGTCACTGATCGTTGCCTGATAAGCGTGATCAGTGCGCAGTGAGCCATGTGATCAGTGCCTGATTCGCCCGCGTCATCATTGCATGCGCTGATCCGTCATCAGTGCATGATAGCCACGTGATCAGTGCATGCTCCGATGCGTTCAGCGATCAGCCACGTGATCCCAGTCCTGCGAAGTCGCGTGATCAGGGCCTGCTGAGCTGCGTGATTCCTGTGGCTCATCTGCTTGACAATTGCCAGCTGAGCTGCGTGATTCCTGCCTGGTCACGTGTGATTATTGCTGGTTGAGCAACGTGATTCGGCCTGACTGAGCTCCATGGTTGTGCCTGCTGATTGCGTGGTTCGTGTCTGCTCAGCTCTTTAGTGTGCCTCTGAGAGTCCTGTTAAGTGCGCCACCTGCGGATCAGCCTGGCTGATCAGGGTGACCGAAGGAAGGAGAGAGATGAGCTAAGCGACTATTTATTTAATCAGGAAAGTCAAAAAATAAATTATTTTGAAAAGGGTCATTTAAAAAAAAATTGGGAAAAAAAGGGGCCCGGGGGCCTTTGGTTTTTTGCGGGACCCTCCCAAAATTCCCAAAACAAAGTTTGCACCACCACGTGGGCCGCGGCGCCCCTCGAATAGGCCGGAAAATTCCCCTGGAACCCCCTTCTCAGTGGGGCTTTAGCGGCCCCCGGCATTTGGAGGGTGTTAGGGTTTTTTTCCCAGGGAGAATGGGTGGAAATTAAGGGGAAAAAGACAGGAACTTTTTGGTTGGGCTTAGGTTCTCTTTTGAAGAAGGGAGATGGTGGTGGGGCCCTTCCCCGTGAAATCAAAGGGGAAAACCAAAAAAAAAAAACAGTAAAGGGGGCTCTGGTTTTTTTGGGGAGGCCCAAAAAAATTTTCCGGGGGGACTCCCGAGCTCGTCCTGCTTTTCGTATGCCCCAGCCTCCTTCCCCCTTACCTTTTGTCGAAATTGGGAAAGCCCCCCCGGCCCCCGGGGCCCGTCAGTCCTGCTCGGGCCCGATATCAAGCGATCAGCCCTAAACACTGGCGGCACAGTCACCCTGATCCAAACGCCTCTCAATCCGTGATCCCCCATGATAAAACGAATCTGAGGCCGCCGGGGTAACCCCTGCCTGCGCGTCCGGTGGTCAGTTCCCGGCAACCCCGTAAACAGTGCGTCCCCTTCCCCTGATCAGCCCCTCGGTCATGTCCACAATAAACCGGGGTGGGGGAAAAGCCCCCAAAGGCCCGCGCGTCGCTTTATCAGTGCGAAAAGCCCGTGATCGGGCGTGCCGGGCCCCGGGTCCCCCTGTCAGTCACCGTCATTGCCTGGTCCGTATCGGTTTTCCATGGGGCCTGTGGTCAGTGCCCCAAGGGGGCCATGTCTCGGGGCATGCCCGTCCGTCATCGTGCCGGGAAACCGGGGGATCGGGGCGCTAGTCCGTGATCTGTGCCCATCGCCCGCGTGATCCCCGTGCCCTGGTCACGTGATCAGGGCCTGCGAAAAACGTGATTCTGCCCGGGTCATCTGCGAACCCCAAATTTCCTTTAGGCTGCGTGATTCCCTTTGGTCAGCTGTTTCTTGAGCCCGGGCCCCGGAAATTTCCCGCCTGTCACGTGCTTGATTGTTTCCAGTTGAGCAGCATGATTCTCCTGCGGGGTCCTCTTGTGCCTCCCGATTGCATGGTTTCCCTCCAGCTCTTTGAAATATTCCTCCCGGGGCCCCGTTCCTGGGCCCTGCCAGAAACCCCCTGATCAAAGGGTATTTGAAGAAAGTGGTTGGGAACTATTTTATATGCTAATCAGGATGTCAAAAAAAATAGTATGAGAGAGCTCAAGGGAAAAATTCCGGAGGAAAAAAGGCGAGGGTCTTGGTTTTTTAGGGGAAACCCAAAGAAACTTAAGGGGCAAAATTTTCCCCACTTCCTTGGGCCTGGCGCCCTCCAAATAGCCAAAGGGGCCTCCCTGACACCTTTGAAATGGGTCCGGCCCGGCATAGTGGGAAACGTGGGGTTTCCCCCCCAGATGGAACCCCCTTTTTAAATTGGAAAAATGAAAGGGGCATGGGGGGGCTGGCAAGTTCTCTTTGGCAGAGAGGGAAGCGAATGGGGGTGGGGGCCCCCAGTAAAAACAGGGTAGTACACAAAGCAATACGGGGGGGCGGGGGGGTCTGGTTTTGGGATTCGAAATATCGGGTGGTTCCGGGGGATCCGCATTTGCGGGTTTCCCTTCCTCCGGGCCTTTTTCCCCGAAAGGAAAGAGGGCCCCTCCGGGCCCCGGGGCCCGGGTCAGTGCGCCCCAGTCCCGATATCAGTCCCCCAATCAGCCGCTGGTCCCGGCGCAGTCCGTAAACGGGGCCTCTCCAAAAAACCCTAAACCCCAAGAAAAAAAAGTGATCGGGGAGCCCACCAGCCGCGGAAACCCGCCTTTTCGATCAGGTAAAATCGTTCCCGATCGCCCCCCTGATCCCGGGGGGTGCACCATCCCTGATCCCGCGCCTGTCAGTCGCGTCGCCCCCTTCCCCATAAACAGGGGTCAGTGGCGTCAGCCCGTCATCAGTGCATCGAAGTCCGTGATCCGGGGCATTAGCCCCCTGGTCAATGCGTGCCGGGCCCGGGTAGCGCCTGTGGTCCGTCATTGCCGTAAACCCGGGGATCGGGGCGGTGGGCCATTGATCAGTCCGGGAAAAAAGCTTATCAATGCATGGGGGGTCCGTCATCAGTATATGGCCACGTGATCAGTGCATGCTCAGTCCTATCTGTTTGAAACAGCCACGTGATGGGGCCCCGCCCGAATCGGGGGTCAGGGCCTGCTGGGCTCGTGATTCCTGCCTGGTCACCTGGGGAAATTTTGCCAGTTAAGCGCCGGGTTTCGTCCCTTCCAGGCTCCATGTTTCCCTTTCTGATTGGGGGTTGTTCTGCTCAGCTCTTTGTGGGGTCCTTGGGGTCCCTGTTGATCGCCACCTGCAGACCAGAACTATCAAAAATGCCAAAGGGGAGATGGCCCTTTGGGGATTTTTATGTAATTTAGAGATGTCAGAATAATAGTGGGGGAGAGGCTCCCGTAGGAAAAAAATTCAGTAGGGAAAAAAGACTGGGTAACTTTGGTTTACAGAAAACCCAAACAAACTTTAAGACAATGGTTTTCACCCTTACCCCCAGGCCCAAGGGGCCCCCCCGAATAGCGAAGGGGGCCTCCCTGGGCACCCCTTTTCAGTGGGTTTAGCAGCCCCGGCATTTAGTAAGCCCCGGGGGGTTCCGGGTCCCCGATGGGGAAATCAGCTGGGGAAATTAAAAGGGAAAAATGACAAGGGGAAATTTATAAATTTGGGGGTGTA
>NW_027219618.1:0-4146 GCF_027580195.1 Bos mutus
AAAGTCAATATATAATGAATAATGCAATAAATGAAATTAAAAAAAACACTCTGGAGGCAACAAATAGTAGAATAACAGAGGCAGAAGATAGGATTAGTGAATTAGAAGATAGAATGGTAGAAATAAATGAATCAGAGAGAATAAAAGAAAAAGCAATTAAAAGAAATGAGGACAATCTCAGAGACCTCCAGGACAATATTAAGCGCTACAACATTCAGATCATAGGGGTTCCAGAAGAAGAAGACAAAAGAAAGACCATGAGAAAATACTTGAGGAGATAATAGTTGAAAACTTCCTAAAATGGGGAAGAAATAATCACCCAAGTCCAGAAACCCAGAGAGTCCCAAACAGGATAAACCCAGGAGTGAAAAACACCCCAAGACACATATTAATCAAATTAACAAGATCAAACACAAGAACAAATATTAAAAGCAGCAAGGGAAAAACAACAAATAACACACAAGGGAATTCCCATAAGGATAACAGCTGATCTTTCAATAGAAACTCTTCAAGCCAGGAGGAATGGCAAGACATACTTAAAATGATGAAAGAAAATAACCTACAGCCCAGATTATTGTACCCAGCAAGGATTTCATTCAAGTATGAAGGAGAAATCAAAAGCTTCTCAGACAAGCAAAAGCTGAGAAGAATTCTGCACCACCAAACCAGCTCTCCAACAAATACTAAAGGATATTCTCTAGACAGGAAACACAAAAATGGTGTATAAATTGAACCCAAAACAATAAAGTAAATGGCAGCAGGATCATACTTATCAGTAATTACCTTAAGCGTAAATGGGTTGAATACCCCAACCAAAGACAAAGACTGGCTGAATGGATACAAAAACAAGACCCCTACATATGTTGTCTACAGAGACCCACCTCAAAACAGGGGACACATACAGACTGAAAGTGAAGGGGCTGGAAAAAGATTTTCCATGCAAATAGGGACAAAAGAAAGCAGGAGTAGCAATACTCATATCAGATAAAATAGACTTTAAAACAAAGGCTGTGAAAAAAGAGACAAAGAAGGTCACTACATAATGATCAAAGGATCAATCCAAGAAGAAGATATAACAATTATAAAATATATGCACCCAACAACAGGAGCACCACAGTATGTAAGACAAATGCTAACAAGTATGAAAGGAGAAATTAACAATAACACAATAATAGTGGGAGACTTTAATACCCCCTCACACCTATGGATAGATCAACTAAACAGAAAATTAACAAGGAAACACAAACTTTAAAGCGATACAATAGACCAGTTAGACCTAATTGATATCTATAGGACATTTCATCCCAAAACAATGAATTTCACCTTTTTCTCAAGCGCACATGGAACCTTCTCCAGGATAGATCACATCCTGGGCCATAAAGCTAGCCTTAGTAAATTCAAAAAAATAGAAATCATTCCAAGCATCTTTTCTGACCACAATGCAGTAGATTAGATCTCAATTACAGGAGAAAAACTATTAAAAATTCCAACATATGGAGGCTGAACAACACGCTGCTGAATAACCAACAAATCACAGAAGAAATCAAAAGAAATCAAAATTTGCATAGAAGCGAATGAAAATGAAAACACAACAACCCAAAACCTGTGGGACACAGTAAAAGCAGTCCTAAGGGAAAGTTCATAGCAATACAGGCACACCTCAAGAAACAAGAAAAAAGTCAAATAAATAACCTAACTCTACACCTAAAGCAACTAGAAAAGGAAGAAATGAAGAACCCCAGGGTTAGTAGAAGGAAAGAAATCTTAAAAATTAGAGCAGAAATAAATGCAAAAGAAACGAAAGAGACCATAGCAAAAATCAACAAAGCCAAAAGCTGGTTCTTTGAAAGGATAAATAAAATTGACAAACCATTAGCCAGACTCATCAAGAAACAAAGGGAGAAAAGTCAAATCAATAAAATTAGAAATGAAAATGGAGAGATCACAACAGACAACACAGAAATACAAAGGATCATAAGAGACTATTATCAACAATTATATGCCAATAAAATGGACAGCGTGGAAGAAATGGACAAATTCTTAGAAAAGTACAACTTTCCAAAACTGGACCAGGAAGAAATAGAAAATCTTAACAGACCCATCACAAGCATGGAAATTGAAACTGTAATCAAAAATCTTCCAGCAAACAAAAGCCCAGGTCAGGCGGCTTCACAGCTGAATTCTACCAAAAATTTAGAAGAGCTAACACCTATCCTGCTCAAACTCTTCCAGAAAATTGCAGAGGAAGGTAAACTTCCAAACTCATTCTATGAGGCCACCATCACCCTAATACCAAAACCTGACAAAGATCCACACAAAAAAAACTACAGGCCAATATCACTGATGAACATAGATGCAAAAATCCTTAACAAAATTCTAGCAATCAGAATCAACAACACATTAAAAGATCATACACCATGACCAAGTGGGCTTTATCCCAGGGATGCAAGGATTCTTCAATATCCACAAATCAATCAATGTAATACACCACATTAACAAATTGAAAAATAAAAACCATATGATTATCTCAATAGATGCAGAAAGCCTTTGACAAAATTCAACATCCATTTATGATAAAAACTCTCCAGAAAGCAGGAATAGAAGGAACATACCTCAACATAATAAAAGCTATATATGACAAACCCACAGCAAACATTATCCTCAATGGTGAAAAATTGAAAGCATTTCCTCTAAAGTCAGGAACAAGACAAAGGGTGCCCACTTTCACCATTACTATTCAACATAGTTTTGGAAGTTTTGGCCACAGCAATCAGAGCAGAAAAGAAATAAAGGAATCAAATTGGAAAAAGAAAGTAAAACTCTCACTATTTGCAGATGACATGATCCTCTACATAGAAAACCCTAAAGACTCCACCAGAAAATTACTAGAACTAATCAATGATTATAGTAAAGTTGCAGGATATAAAATCAACACACAGAAATCCCTTGCATTCCTATACACTAATAATGAGAAAACAGAAAGAAATTAAGGAAACAATTCCATTCACCATTGCAGCGGAAAGAATAAAATACTTAGGAATATATCTACCTAAAAGAAACTAAAGACCTATATATAGAAAACTATAAAACACTGGTGAAAAGAAATCAAAGAGGACACTAATAGATGGAGAAATATACCATGTTCATGGATTGGAAGAATCAATATAGTGAAAATGAGTATACTACCCAAAGCAATTTATAGATTCAATGCAATCCCTATCAAGCTACCAACAGTATTCTTCACAGGCTAGAACAAATAATTTCACAATTTGTATGGAAATACAAAAAACCTCGAATAGCCAAAGCGATCTTGAGAAGAAGAATGGAACTGGAGGAATCAACTTACCTGACTTCAGGCTCTACTACAAAGCCACAGTTATCAAGACAGTATGGTACTGGTACAAAGACAGAAATATAGATCAATGGAACAAAATAGAAAGCCCAGAGATAAATCCACGCACATATGGACACCTTATCTTTGACAAAGGAGGCAGGAATATACAATGGATTAAAGACAATCTCTTTAACAAGTGGTGCTGGGAAATCTGGTCAACCACTTGTAAAAGAATGAAACTAGAACACTTTCTAACACCATACACAAAAATAAACTCAAAATGGAGTAAAGATCTCAACGTAAGACCAGAAACTATAAAATTCGTAGAGGAGAACATAGGCTAAACACTCTCCGACATACATCACAGCAGGATCCTCTATGACCCACCTCCCAGAATATTGGAAATAAAAGCAAAAATAAACAAATGGGACCTAATTAACCTTAAAAGCTTCTGCACATCAAAGGAAACTATTAGCAAGGTGAAAAAGACAGCCTTCAGAATGGGAAAATAATAGCAAATGAAGCAACTGACAAACAACTAATCTCAAAAATATACAAGCAACTCCTACAGCTCAACTCCAGAAAAATAAATGACCCAATCAAAAAATGGGCAAAAAAGAACTAAATAGACATTTCTCCAAAGAAGACATACAGATGGCTAACAAACACATGAAAAGATGCTCAACATCACTCATTATCAGAGAAATGCAAATCAAAACCACTATGAGTACCATTTCACACCAGTCAGAATGGCTGCGATCCAAAATCTACAAATAATAAATGCTGGAGAGGGTGTGGAGAAAGGAACCCTC
>NW_027219619.1:0-6037 GCF_027580195.1 Bos mutus
GGTGACTGATCATACACCCATCAGGTGACGGATCATGCACTGATCACGTGGCTGATCATACACTGATCACCTGCCTGGTCATGCACAAATCACGTGACAAATCATGAACTGATCACATAGCTATCATGAACTGATCACCTGGCTGATCATGCACTGATCACGTGGCTGATCATGCACTGATACCGTGACTGAGCATGGACTGATCACATGACTATCATGTAGTGATCACGTGACTTAATGGCGCTGATCATGTGACTGATCATGCGCTGATCATGTTTGCTATCATACACTGATCATGTGCCTCTGGAGGCAATAAACAAAGAGCTGAGTAGGCACGAATCAAACAGTCAGCAGGCAATAATCATGGAACTCAGCTGTGAGGAATCATGCTGCTCAGCTGGCAATAATCAAGCAGCTGAGCAGGCAGGAATTACGCAGCACAGCTGGCAATTGTCAAGCAGATGACAGGCAGGTATCGTGCAGCTCAGCTGGCAATTGTCAAGCAGATGAGCAGACAGTAATCACGCAGCTCAGCAGGCCCTGATCACGTGACTGAGCATGCACTGTTCACGTGGCTGATCATACACTGATCACGTGATTGATCATGCACTGATCACGTGGCTGATCATACACTGCTCAGGTAACTGATCATGCACTGATCACGTGGCTATAATGCACTGATCACGTGTCTGAACATGCACTGTTCACGTGGATGATCACACACCTGTTACGTGACATGTCATGCACTGATCACTGGGCACTCATGCACTGATCACATGGCTGATCATACTCTGCTCACGTAACTGATCATGCACACATCACGTGGCTATCATGCACTGCTCACGTGGCTCGTCATGAAATGATCACGTAGCTACCATATACTGTTCACGTGACTGATCATGCACAGATAACGTAAATGATCATGCACTGTTCACATGACTGATCATGTACTGATCACGTGACTGTTCATGCACTGATCACGTGGCTATCATGCTCTGCTCACGTGGCTGATCATGCAACGATCACGTAGCAACCATGTACTGGTCACGTGACTGATCATGCACTGATCACGTAATTGATCCTGCACTGATCACGTGGCTCATCATGCACTGATCACGTGGCTGATCACACATGTATCACGTGACTGATCATGCACTGATCACGTGGATCTCATGCACTGATCACGTGGCTCTCATGCACTGATCACGTGGCTATCATGCACTGATCACGTGGCTGATCACACACGTATCACATGACTGATCATGCACTGATCACGTGGCTATCATGCACTGATCACGTGGCTATCATCATGCACTGATCACGTGGCTGATCATGCACTGATCACGTGGCTGATCACGCAATGATCACGTAGCTACCATGTACTGGTCACGTGACTGATCATGCACTGATCACGTAATTGATCCTGCACTGATCACATGGCTCATCACGCACTGATCAGGTGGCTGATCACACACGTATCACGTGACTGATCATGCACTGATCACGTGGCTATCATGCACTGATCACGTGGCTGATCATGCACATGCACTGATCACGTGGCTGATCATGCAATGATCACGTATCTACCATGCACTGGTCACGTGACTGATCATGCACTGATTAGGTAATTGATCATGCACTGATCACGTGACTGATCATGCACAGATCACGTGACTGATCATGCACAGATCACGTGACTGATCATGCACTGATCACGTGGCTATCATGCACTGCTCAGGTGGCTGATCATGCAATGATCACGCAGCTACCAGGTACTGGTCACATGACTGATCATGCAATGATCACATAATTGACCATGCACTGATCACCTGGCTTATCATGCATTGATCATGTGACTGATCATGTGCTGATCATGTTTGGTGTCACACACTGATCAAGTGCCTCTGGAGGCAATGAACACAGAGCTGAGTAGGCAGGAATCAGTCAGCAGGCTATAATCATGGAACTCACCTCTGAGAAATCATGCTGCTCAGCTGGCAATAATCAAGTAGATGAGCAGGCAGGAATTACGCAGCACAGGTGGCAATTGTCAAGGAGATGACAGGCAGGAATCGTGCAGCTCAGCTGGAAATTGTCAAGCAGATGAGCAGACAGTAATCACCCAGCTCAGCAGGCCCTGATCACGTGACTGAGCATGCACTGTTCACGTGGCTGATCACACACCTATCACGTGACTGATCATGCACTGATCACGTGACTGATCATGCAGTGATCACGTGGCTATCATGCACTACTCACGTGGCTGATCATGCAATGATCATGTAGCTACCATGTACAGGTCACGTGAATGATCATACACCCATCAGGTGACTGATCATGCACTGCTCACGTGGCTATCATGCACTGATCACGAGACTGATCATGCACGGATCACGTCTATATCATGCACTGATCACATGACTGCCCATGCACTGATCACGTGGATGATCATACACTAATCTAATCATATGACAGATCATGCACTGATCACGTGGCTGATCATGCACTGATACCGTGACTGAGCATGGACTGATCACATGACTATCATGTAGTGATCACGTGACTTAATGGCGCTGATCATGTGACTGATCATGCACTGATCATGTTTGCTATCATACACTGATCATGTGCCTCTGGAGGCAATAAACAAAGAGCTGAGTAGGCACGAATCAAACAGTCAGCAGGCAATAATCATGGAACTCAGCTGTGAGGAATCATGCTGCTCAGCTGGCAATAATCAACCAGCTGAGCAGGCAGGAATTACGCAGCACAGCTGGCAATTGTCAAGCAGATGAGCAGACAGTAATCATGCAGCTCAGCAGGCCCTGATCACGTGACTGAGCATGCACTGTTCACGTGGCTGATCATACACTGATCACATGATTGATCATGCACTGATCACTTGGATATCATGCACTGATCACGTGGCTGATCATACACTGTTCACGTGTGTCTGACCATGCACTGATCACGTGGCTGATCATACACTGCTCACGTAACTGATCATGCACTGATCACGTGACTATCATGCACTGAATACGTGGCTGAACATGCACTGTTCACGTGGCTGATCACACACCTGTCACGTGACATATCATGCACTGATCACGTGGCACTCATGCACTGATCACGTGGCTGTTCATACTCTGCTCACGTAACTCATCATGCACACATCACGTTTCTATCATGCACTGCTCACGTGGCTCATCATGGAATGATCACGTAGCTACCATATACAGGTCACGTGACTGATCATGCACAGATCACGTAAATGATCATGCACTGTTCACGTGACTGATCATGTACTGATCACGTGACTGATCATGCACTGATCACGTGATCATCATGCACTGATCACGTGGCTGATCATGCACAGGATCATTTGGCTGATCATGCACTGATCACGTGGCTGATCATGCACTGATCACGAGCACTGATCACGCACTGATCACGCACTGATCATGCACTGATGATCATGCACTGATCACGTGGCTGATCATGCACTGATCACGTGGCTGATCATGCACTGATCACGTGACTGATCATGCACTGATCACGTGACTGATCATGCACTGATCACGTGGCTGATCATGCACTGATCACGTGGCTGATCATGCACTGATCACGTGGCTGATCATGCACTGATCACGTGACTGATCATGCACTGATCACGTGGCTGATCATGCACTGATCACGTGGCTGATCATGCACTGATCACGTGGAACTGATCATGCACTGATCACGTGGCTATCATGCACTGATCACTGATCTGACATCACTGATCTGATCACACTGATCATGCACTGATCATGGCTGATGATCACACGATCACGTGACTGATCATGCACTGATCACGTGGCTGATCATGCACTGATCACGTGGCTGATCATGCAATGATCACGTGGCTGATCATGCACTGATCACGTGACTGATCATGCACTGATCAGGTGACTGATCATGCACTGATGATCACGTGGCTGATCATGCACTGATCACCTGCCTGGTCATGCACAATCACGTGACTGATCATGCACTGATCACGTGGCTGATCATGCACTGATCACCTGGCTGATCATGCACTGATCACGTGGCTGATCATGCACTGATCACGTGACTGAGCATGGACTGATCACATGACTGATCATGCAGTGATCACGTGACTTATAATGGCGCTGATCATGTGACTGATCATGCGCTGATCATGTTTGCTATCATACACTGATCATGTGCCTCTGGAGGCAATAAACAAAGAGCTGAGTAGGGGCGAATCAAACAGTCAGCAGGCAATAATCATGGAACTCAGCTGTGAGGAATCATGCTGCTCAGCTGGCAATAATCAAGCAGCTGAGCAGGCAGGAATTACGCAGCACAGCTGGCAATTGTCAAGCAGATGACAGGCAGGAATCATGCAGCTCAGCTGGAAATTGTCAAGCAGATGAGCATGACAGTAATCACGTGGCTGCTCAGCACACTGATCACGTGCCTGACGTGACTGAGCATGCACTGTTCACGTGGCTGATCACACACTGATCACGTGACTGATCATGCACTGATCACGTGACTGATCATGCACTGATCACGTGGCTGATCATGCACTGATCACGTGGCTGATCATGCACTGATCACGTGGCTATCATGCACTGATCACGTGGCTGATCATGCAATGATCAGGTGACTGATCATGCACTGATCACGTGGCTATCATGCACTGATCACGTGACTGATCATGCACTGATCACGCCATATCATGCACTGATCACGTGACTGATCATGCACTGATCACGCAATGATCATCACTAATCAGTGGCTGATCATGCACTGATCAGCTGGCGTGCTGATCATGCACTGATCACGTGACTGATCATGCACTGATCACGTGACTGATCATGCACTGATCACGTGGCTGATCATGCACTGATCACGTGGCTGATCATGCACTGATCACGTTTGCTATCATGCACTGATCATGTGCCTCTTGTCTAAACAAAGAGCTGATAGGACTGAGCAGTCAGCTGATCACTGATCACGTGATGATCACGCACTGATCACGTGACTGATCATGCACTGATCACGTGGCTGATCATGCACTGATCACGTGGCTGATCACAGTAATCACCTGCTCAGCAGTGACTGATCATGCACTGATCACATGGCATCACGTGGCTGATCTGCACTGATCACGTGGCTGATCATGCACTGATCACGTGGCTGATCATGCACTGATCACGTGACTGATCATGCACTGATCACGTGGCTGATCATGCACTGATCACGTGGCTGATCATACACTGCTCACGTGACTGATCATGCACACTGATCACGTAGACTGATCATGCACTGATCACGTGGCTGATCATGCACTGATCACGTGGCTGATCATGCACTGATCACGTGACTGATCATGCACTGATCACGTGAATGATCATGCACTGATCACGTGGCTGATCATGCACTGCTCACGAACTCATCATGCACACATCACGTTGCTATCATGCACTGATCACGTGGCTGATCATGCACTGATCACATTGATCATGCACTGATCACGTGACTGATCACGCACTGATCACGTGACTGATCATGCACTGATCACGTGACTGATCATGCACTGATCACGTGACTGATCATGCACTGATCACGTGACTGATCATGCACTGATCACGTGGCTGATCATGCACTGATCACGTGGCTGATCATCCACTGATCACGTGACTGATCATGCACTGATCACGTGACTGATCATGCACTGATCACGTGGCTATCATGCACTGATCACTTGGCTGGTCATACACTGATCACGTGCCTGGTCATGCACAGATTACATGACTGATCATGCACTGAACACGTGACTGATCATGCACTGATCACGTGGCTATCATGCACTACTCACGTGGCTGATCATGCAATGATCATGTAGCTACCATGTACCGGTCAGGTGACTGATCATACACCCATCAGGTGACGGATCATGCACTGATCACGTGGCTGGCTGATCATACACTGATCACCTGCCTGGTCATGCACAAATCACGTGAAC
>NW_027219620.1:0-4319 GCF_027580195.1 Bos mutus
TTTAGTTTGGATTATCTATAATACACGGGGCTTCTAGGAATTTTTTAGAATCTTTCACAAAGAAGTCAAAATTTGATTTGGGAAAATCCTGGAGGAGAAATGGCACCCCCAAAGTTCCCCGAAAATTAGGACAGAAAACTTTTGGGCTAAGTCTCGGATACAAATAAAATAAAGGTTCTTTAATTCACTATAATATATTTCATGCTTTTAAATAAATACAGCTTTACCTTGATTTTCTTAAATTTTTTTAATTTTCACCCAAAAAAAAATTAATTTTTTTTTTTTCATTTCTTATTTTTGTATTTTTTTTTTACTTATTATTTTTACTTTCACTTTTTTAGTGGTTTCCCAACAGCATCCAACAGGTGTACACATTTCCCCCATCCCCCCCCCCCTTCCCCCTTTACCATACCACCCTTCTGGGTCTTCTTCCCCCCCCAGCCCTTTATCTATAACCTGGACCGATTTTTTCTAATAATTATACATTTTTTAATCCTTCCCACAAATCTCCCCCTCCTCCCACCCAAAGGTTTTCATCATCTTGTTTTTCTTTGCATACAGGTTGTCATTACCATTTTCAAATTTAAATTATATATTTGGGGTTTTTTTTTTTTCCCACTTTTTATAATCCAGTTTCTTTCCCCTCATTAGAACTGCTTCAATGTATTTTTTTTAATGGCTATACCCATTGTTATATCCACAGCTTTTTACCATTCACCCTTGGTGGAATCTTTTTGTTTCAATCCCGGGGATAAAAACTTGCTCGATGAACATTGGATCAGTTCTCTTTCCTTCTGGTTTCCCTCAGTGTGTATGCCCCCGGGGGGTTTAAACCCTTGGCATCCTTTTTTTTTTTTTTTTTTTTTTGGGGAAACTCAGTTTCTCCCCTTTGGGTTTTTTATTAAATTCCACCAACAGTGGTTCCTTTCCCATCCCCCTCAAGCATTCTGCTTGTAAGGTTTTATAGCCATTCTGCTGGGGGTGTTTTCCCCAGTGGTTTTTTTCATTTATCGATTTTTTGGGGGATCTTTTCATGTGTTTTTATACCCTCCCATGTTTCTTTGGAAATTCATTTTTTCTTTTGCCCCATTTTTTATTGGGGGATTTTTTTTAATTATTAGGGGTTTTGGGATTTTTAGTTTTTTTCAGTTTTCATTTGCTATTATTTTTTATTCTGAAACGTTTTCACCTTTATAGTTCTTTTTTTTCAGTTTTTAATTAAAAGTCCCCTTTGTTTTTTTTTTTTTATTTCAATATTCTGAGGGGGGGTCATGGGGATCCTCTGTGATGTATGTCAAAAATTTTTTCTTTTCCCCCAAAAAATTTTTGCTCAAAACCCTTTGAATATTAATATCTTTTTTTTTTGCAGTTTTTTTTTTAAATGTTGATATTTTCTTTTAAAGTTTGTTTTCTTTTACTTTTTTTTTTTTATGGGGGTTCTTATGTTAAAGGGGGGTGTAATATCAAGTCCCGCAATGGACCTTTGTTTAGTGTCCATCATGTAATTTTAAAGGGTTTTCGAAAACTCATGCTAAGGCATTATTTTCCCTTTTAGGATGGCCTGTGATGTCGGAGTTTTTGTCAGGCCTGGGTACATTCATGAGAATAGACAAGGATGCCTAAATGTATCCTCCTTTGGATCTTTGAAGTAAGTTCATATTCTATTGAAGAAAAGGAAGGTTGTTTTCATTACAGATTCTTTCTGAACATGAGATGTTTATGTACTAGTGCTTGCTTTTCCCTTTTTATTGAATTGTTTGTCTACCTCTTGCTAATAGGTTTATACAGTTTTGTATTTAATATTATCTGAGGAAGAAATTAATGTTCAGATTTATCCCTTCATCCCCAAAGGTCTTGGTACCATAAGTTTCTTCCCATTTTGGATGTCACATCACATTTGTGTTTTACCCCAAGGGGATTTCTTATCCCACTCAATGTATCCCATGATTTCTATGAAATTTCCCTTTTATTTAGTTATGATCTCGGGATTTCTCTCTATGGTGAGGGGGCTCCTTTCAAATTTCAGCCCTGATTAAAGCTTATTCAGACCTATATCACCTTCTTTTCCTTTTCTCTTCCAAGTACTATCTACCTTTCATTGCTTTGATGTTCTGAATGATGCACAGGATCTATTTTAAAGTGTGTGGTTTTTTAAAAATCTTTCATGTCGAATCCCAAGGAGGATCTGATTTACCATGTTCATTGACCTCTTTATTTTTTTTCTTCCATGGGTGCCCCTTTTCCCAAAGTCATGTCCATAGTGTGCTCTTACCGGGTCCATTAAAGCATTTCAAAAGTCCTTACTACTCTACTCTGCCATTGTCCATGTCCAGGATTTGACAGTGGCCCTTTTCTATCTCAGGCGGGGGTGATAATGTCTCAAGTTTAGTTTGTCTGTATCTCTTAAGTTCCCCTATGTGTCATGTGTTTTAAAAAGCAGTTTATGTTTAGCTGTTCATACCCTTTTCCCTTTACTTCTCCAAGTTTACTTTTTTCCCCTCTGTAACCCTGAATTTGTTGGGTGGATTAAATTAGGCTAAACACCCTTGTGAATATTGTGCCATCAGCAAAATTTAAGGTTCTTTTAGAAAATTCCACAAGGTGACAGCATTTCTTATTCCTCCTCTTTACCCATGTAAAGCAGCCTCTATTTATTCCCAAGTCTGTTGTATAGAGTAAAATAAGACATGTGTAGTCACCAAAGTTTTGGTTTGTTTCTCTTTGATCTTTTTTTTTTTTTTAAGCAAAGCTATATATTTTTAAGCTTTAACACCATTGTAGTTGTTGCAAAAACATTTCCCACCTTCCTTTCCAAGACATTGGAGAGTTGTATGTATTGTCCAAAAGTATCTTTGGGAATCTATTGATCTATCTCTTGATGGAGGTCCATGGATTATGAATTGCATAGTATTTGTGGTTAGTCTATTCAGCCTTACCTGTTGGCCCTCTCACCAAAACCCTATTTGCCAACTGTAATTTTCTTACCAGTTAAATCATTTCACTTTTGACTCATCCCATCAATTTTTTTAATCCCTTCTGGAAGCATATGTTAATATCTCTTTAATCTGCCTTCTTTACTTTCTGTATTCTCAGGGTTTCTGCATATTCTAAATGGCTTTTTTTTTTTTGCTTTCATATGTAGACTCTTTATTATGTCTCTTTTCCATATGTTTTCTTTAATTTACAAGCAGATTCTCTTCTTTCATCTTGGCATTTGACAGCGTCCAGGATGTTTGTGGGAAATGGTGGTTTGTGTGTTTTCGAAACTTTATTCTCAAATACTCTGGAGTGGATGACATATGACATATCTCATCATTTTGGATTCCTAGGGCTTTGGGGTCTTATAAGTCTCAGCACTATACCTCCACCAATGGTAGGGTTCCCTTTTCTAACATTCTCTCTCTTTCTTGTCTGTAGACTTTTTTGGATAATAGCCTTTTGGTTTCCATTAGTGATATGCCTTCAGTTTTAAATTTTCAATTCACTGATAATAACAAATGAGGCACATTTCCCGGAAATTTTTAAACATTGAATATTTACCTGTTTATGTTTCTTCTGACATGTTTTCGCCCGTTTTTGTTGTTATTTTGTTTGTTTGTTTGTTGGCATGCCTACCTGGCCATTTCTAAGTCAATTCAGCTCAGTCGCTCAGTCATGTCAACTCTTTGTACCATGAATAGCAGTCGCCAGGCCTCCTGTCCATCACAACTCCGGGTTTACTGGACAGGTTCATGGTGTTTCCCTAGAATCTCATCTCCCGTCGTCCCCTTTTCCTCCTGCCCCAATCCCCTCCAGCATCAGTCTTTCCAATGAGTCAACTCTGGATGGTGGCCAAAGACAGGGTTTCAGCTTAGCATCATTCCTTCAAAGAATTCCCAGGACTCATCTCCTACAGAATGGACTTTTGGATCTATTTCAAGGGGCTCTCAAGTCTTCTCCAGATCAAAGCATCAATTCTTAGTTGGTCAGCCTTTTCCACAGTCCCCTCTCACATCCATCAGGACCACAGGAAAAACCAACCTTGATAGTTTGGGCCTTTCTTGAGCAAGTAATGTCTCTTTTGAAATTTCTTTGGGGGGATCTTTTCCCCAAAGGGTAGGGCTTTTTAATTTTTGGGTGAGTCACCATCTGCGTGCTTTATCCCCCCAAAAAATTTTCATTTCCTTTTAAACTTTTGCCCTAATCATGGGGGATGGGATGTCTTCATTTTTAATGTTACTTTAAGTCTTTTTTTTTTTCCACTTTCCTTTCATCAAGGCTTTTTGCTCCCCTTACTTTCCCCATAAGGGTGGTATCATCCCTTCAATTTATAAATTTCC
>NW_027219621.1:0-5872 GCF_027580195.1 Bos mutus
AAGATAAAATTGCATTCCTATAGGGCGGATGTGTAATGGGTTTACAACAAAGAAAAGAATTTATTACCTTAAGGGTCTAAAGTTACTAACACCAAGGCCACTACTTATTTTTTCTATATACCAACTATATTAATTAATACACATTCAAGGATACAATTCAGGGGATGTGAAAACTTGGCAGCAAGTATTGGCTCATCAATGAAATCCTTTACTAGTCTTATTCTGACAGTTTCTAACTCTGAGAGGCTCTAAGCTATTTGAATATCTTAAGCTTCCCGTGCCTCTCGAGGCTGGGAGACTGTAAACAATCATATGCATAGCTGTAGGAGTCAGGGTAAACTTGTCAGGTGAGTTAGAGAGCCATCTGAGGGGTTTGGATTTAAACACTCCTAATTGCCCAGGAACTTTATTAATTGGGGCTGTAAGTTAACTCTTTGACAGAGAGAGTGAGATGGTGGTAGGGGACAGCCCCCAGTAAAGTCAGAGGTGAGAGCACAAAGCAATAAAGTAGGCAGACTCTGGTTTTTTGGGGGGAAAATGCTCGAGAATATCCGGGCGGACTCCTGAGGCTCAATCCCGCCTTCGAGTATGCCGAGCCTCCTTCCTCATGACCTTTGTCACGAGTGGAATGCCTCACCGGCTCCCGGAACAAAAGCATCAATTCTTTGGTGTTCAGTTTTCTTTATGTTACAACTCTCATATCCATACATGACTAAGGAAAAACCGTAGATCGAATAGATGGACCTTTGTTGGCAAAGTAATGTCTCTACCTTTTAATATGTTGTCTAGGTTTATCACAGCTTTTCTTCCAAGGAGCAAGCATCTTTTAATTTCATGGCCACAGTCACCATCTGCAGTGATTTTGGAGACCATGAAAATAAAGTCTTTCACTGTGTCCATTATCTCTCCATCTATATGCCATGAAGCAGTGGGACCAGATGCCATGATCCTAATTTTCTGAATATTGAGTTTTAAGCCAGCTTTTTCACTCACCTCTTTCAATTTCATTCAGAGGCTCTTTAGTTCCTCTTCGCTTTCTGCCTAAGGGTGGTGTCATCTGCATATCCGAAGTTACTAATATTTCTCTTGGCCAGCTTGTGCTTCATCCAGCCTGGCATTTCGCATGATGGACTCTGTATATAAGTTAAATAAGCACGGTGACAATATATATCCTTGACGTACTCCTTTCCCAATTTGGAACCAGTCTGTTATTCAATGTCTGGTTCTAACTGTTGCTTCTTGACCTACATACAGATTTCTCAGGAGGCAGGTAAGGTGGTCTGGTATTTTCATCTCTCTGGTATACTCATTGTAGAAGAATTTTCCACAATTTGTTGTGATCCACACAGTCAGAGGCTTTGGCATAGTCAGTAAAGCAGAAGTAGATGTTTTTGTGGAACTCTTTTGCTTCTTCTATGATTCAATGGATGTTGGCAGTTTGATCTCTGGTTCCTCTGCTTTTTCTAAATCCAACTTGAATATCTGGAGGTTCTCAGTTTATGTACTATTGAAGCCTCAGTTAGAGAATTTTGAGCATTACTTTACTAGCATGTGAGATGGTGCAAATGTGTGGTAGTTTGAACAGTCTTTGGCACTGTGTTTCTTTGGGATTGGAATGAAAACTGACCTTTTCCAGTCCTGTGGCCACTGCTGAGTTTTCCAAATTTGCTGGCATATTGAGTGCAGCACTTTCACCGCATCATCTTGTAGGACTTGAACTAGTTCCACTGGATTCCTTCACCTCCACTAGCTTCGTTCATAGTGATGCTTCCTAAGGCCCACTTGATTTCACATTCCAGGATGTCTGGCTCTAGGTGAGTGATAACCCCATTGTGGTTATCTGGTCATTACTATCTTTATTGTATAGTTCTTCTGTGTATTCTTGCCACCTCTTCTTAGTATTTTCTGCTTCTGTTAGGTCCATACTGTCTGCTCTTTATTGTGTCCATCTTTGCATGAAATGTTCCCTTTGTATTTATAATTCTCTTGAAGAGATTTCTAGCCTTTCCCATTCTATTTTTTTTTTCCTTTAATTCTTTACATTGATCACTGAGGAAGACCTTTTTAGCTCTGCTTGCTATTCTTTGGAACTCTGCATTCAGATGGATATATTTTGCCTTTCTCACTTGCCTTTTGCTTCTCTTCTTTTCTCAGATATTTGTAAGGCCTCCTCAGACAACCATTTTGTGTTTTTGCATTTCTTCTTTTGGTGGATGTCCTGATCACCACCTACCTTGAAATGACACGAACCTCTATCCATAGTTCTTCAGCCACTCTGTCAGATCTAATCTCTTGGATCTATTTGTCACTTCTACTCTATAATCATAAGGAATTTGATTAGGTCTTATTTGAATGGTCTAGTGGTTTTCCATACTTTCTTCAACTTACATCTGAATTTTGCAATAAGCAGTCATCAAATATTGCCAAGGTAAAATCTGAAGACCTCTGATCACAGAATAATTTTGGAATACACAAACATAAAAATGGAAAAGGTCAGTTTTCATTCCAAATCCCAAAAAAAAGGCAATGCCAAAGAATGTTCAAACTACCGTACAATTGCACTCATCTCATACGCTAGTAAAATAATGGTCAAAATTCTCCAAGCCAGGCTTCAATGGTACATGAACTGTGAAATTCCAGATATTCTAGCTGGTTTTAGAAAAGGCATAGGAACCAGAGATCAAATTGCCAACATCCATTGGATTATCGGGGAAAAAAAAAAAAAAAAAAAAGAGAGTCCCAGAAAAACATCTATTTCTGCTTTATTGACTATGCCAAAGCCTTTGACGGTGTGGATCACCACAAACTGTGGAAAATTCTTAAAGATATGGGGATATCAGACCACCTGAGCTGCCTCTTAAGAAATCTGTATGCGGGTCAGGACGCAACAGTTAGAACTAATAGGGAAAGGAGTATGTCAAGGCTGTATATTGTCACCCTGCTTACTGAACTTATATGCAGAGTACATCATGAGAAACACTGGGCTGGATGAAGCACAAGTTACAATCAAGATTGCCAGGAAAAATAACAATAGCCTCAGATATGCAGATGACACCACCCTTATGACAGAAAATGAAGAAGAACTAAAGAGCCTCTTGATGAAAGTGGAAGAGGGGAGGTCCCATCACTTCATGGCACAGATGGAGAAAGAGTGGAAACAGTGGCAGACTTTATTTTTATGGTCTCTAAAATCACTGCAGATCATGACTGCAGCCATGAAATTCAAAGATGCTTACTCTTTGGAAGAAAAGTTATGACCAACCTAGAGAGCATATTACAAAGCAGAGACAATATATATGGAATTTAGAAAGACGGTAATGATAACCCTATAGTGAGACAGCAAAAGAGACACAGATGTATAGAACAGTCTTTTGGACTCTGTGGGAGAAGGCGAGGGTGGGATGCTTTGAGAGAATAGCATTGAAACATGAATATTATCATATGTGAAACAGATCGCCAGTCCAGGTTTAATGCATGAGACAGGGTGCTCAGGGCTGGTGCACTGAGATGATCCAGAGGGATGGGCTGGGGAGCGAGGTGGGAGGGGGGTTCAGGATGGGGAACACATGTACGTCCATGGCTGATTCATGTCAATGTATGGCACAAACTACTACAATATAGTACAGTAACTAGCCTCCAATTAAAATAAATAAATTAAAAAAATAAACAAATAGAAAGCAGAGACATTACTTGGCGATCAAAGTTCCATCTAGTAAAGGCTGTGGTTTTTCCAGTAGTCATGTATGGATGTGAGAGTTGGACTATAAAGAAAGCTGAGCACCGAAGAACTGATGCTTTTGAACTGTGGTGTCGGAGTAGACTCTTGAGAGTGTCTTGGACTGCAAGGAGATCCAACCAGTCCATCCTAAAGGAAATTAGTCCTGAATGTTCATTGGAAGGACCTATGCTGAAGCTGAAACTCCAATACTTTGGCCACCTGGTGCGAAGAACTGAATCATTTGAAAAGACCCTGATGCTCGGAAAGATAGAAGGTAGGAGGAGAAGGGGACAACAGAAGATGAGATGGTTGGATGGCATCACTGACTCAATAGACATAAGTTTGCGTAAACTCCATGAGTTGTTGATGGACATGGAGGCCTGGCATGATGCAGTCCATGGGGTCGAAAAGAATCGGACACAACTGAGCAACTGAACTGAACTGCAACATAAAAATACAGATTCCTAGGCCTCCTGATAACCCTTGTGAATCGTGATATCTTATCTTGATAAACTTTGAGAAACCTGTCCTTTCATTATGCAGATTCAGAAACTGACCCAGAGAGACGAAGTAGCTTGCCCAAGTTTGTCAGTAAAGATGGTGGCAGAGCTGGGGTCACAGCCAAGTCTTCAGATAATTCCAAACAGTATGCCCCTATGGTTACCTTATGAGGGTTATTTGTGTATCAGTTTAGCTCCTATGGGTTTCCCTGGTAGCCCAGATGGTAAACATCTGCCTAGAAGGCAGGAGAGCCAGGTTTGATCCTGGGTCAGGAAGATCTCCTATAGAAGGGAATGGTTACCCACTCTAGTATTCTTGCCTGGAGAATTCCATGGACAGAGGAGTCTGGCAGACTATAGCCCATGGGGTCACCAAAAGTTGGACACAACTGAACGAATAATATGTTCACATTTAGCTCCTATACTGGCACCCCTTAGAATAACCCTAGTTCAAAGTGTCTCCTCCAATTGGTTATGTAGAACAGCTTGAAAATATAACAGGGTGAGGTCTCAAAGATCTCTTAAATGCAGCAGGTTACAGCAGGTCCTTCTCCAAAAGGAGTCTTAGTGAACCCCAGACTGGTGCAATTTTTTCGTCTGGGGACTCTCTTAACTATGGCTTAAGGTCAAACTGAAGACAAATATCCAAGTGACCTGCAATAGTGCACTAAGCCTATTTTCACGCTGTTGTTTTCGTAGTTGATACTCATACTGATTAAAGAAAAGTTTAAGCATGTGTAGTTTTCTATCAGACCTGATCCAGGCTCAGAAGGTGGATCCCTCAAGCCTGTTCATTTGAGTTATGAACTCTGTTTCCACTTCATCTCCAAAAGACTGTGGTCTGGAACTCTGCCAGACTGTCAGCTGACTCCTGAGGATCTGCTGGGACAATTCAATAGAAGGCCATTGACTTCTGAAAGGAGAGCAATTTCCGAAATGATATGGCAAGGTAGGTTTTGGGAGAGTTTAGGCAATTACCATTGACAACAGTGCCATTGTATGATTTGCATTTGGGTTAATGCTTACAGTTTTAGCAAGTGTTTCACCAGTGCCACACTAATTAGGAAACATTAAATGATTTGTCATTTTGAATACATAATTCTGTAAAGAAACTGGAGATTTTAACAGAAGAATTTCTGAGGGTAGAAAGGGCAGAAAGCAGGGACAGAGAAGGAAAAGTAATAATTGTTCATCTCCCCCAAAAGAGTGTGGTAGAGGTGCACAAACACTTATCTTCCATTCTGAAATGAATGCTGTATACAACAGAAGCTACTTTTTTTAAATTAATTTGGTGCCAAAACTCATTTGGCACAAAAACCTGACCTGAACTAAAATGAACTTATTCTTGGAATATTTAGACATTTTTCTTGCAGAAATGTTAAAGGATAAATTATGAGACGTTCTCCCAGATACTATTGGGAGTGTTATATAATAAACTACATACTCTGTGTTACATTCTGAAGTCTGAAAATAATTTATATTCTAAAACACAGACTATGGGCCTAGAATAATGATAGCTAACATTTATGGAGCATTTGCCATCTGCATGGAGCTTTGCTAATCTCTTTTCATCTCATTTAATCCTCATGACACCGTGAGGCAGGTATTAAAATCATCTCCATTTTAAATTTTGCAACTGATTATCAGAGAGGTT
>NW_027219622.1:0-4827 GCF_027580195.1 Bos mutus
GCGATAGCCACGTGATCAGTGCATGCTCCGGTCGCGATCTGTGTGATCAGCCCGCGTGTCAGTGCCTGCGGAGTCCGCGTGATCAGGGCCTGCTAGCTGCGTGATTCCTGCCGGCTCATCTGCATGACAATTGCCAGCTGAGCTGCGTGATTCCTGTGCGGCTCATCTCTGTGACAATTTGCCAGCTGAGCTGCGTGATTCCCTTCCTGGTCACGTGGTTGATTATTGCCAGTTGAGCAACATGAGTTAAATCCTGCTGGAAGCTCCATGCTTGTTGCCTGCTGATTGCGTAGATTCGTGTCTGCCTCAGCTCTTTGAAGTATTGCCTCCTTCGAAGGAGAGATGGCCTAGGCGACTATTTATATGCTGTGAGAGATGTCAGGAATAATAGAGATGAGGAGGCTCAGTAGGAAAATTCGGTGGAGAAAAGAGACTAGAGTAGCTTGGATTTCTGTGGGACAATCAAACTTCAAGACGAAGTTTGCCTTCGTAGGCATGATTTGAATTGGAGCTGTAAGTGCTCTTTGACAGAAACAGACTATTGGTAGAGACAGCCCCAGTGAAAATCAAGTGAGAGCGCAAGCAATACAGTAAGCGAACTCTGGTTTTTTTGAGATGCTGAAAATATCCGGGTGGACTCCTGAGTTTCGATCCGCATTTTGTATCTTACGACCCTCTTCATAAACTTTTGTCCCAAGTAGAATGCCTCGGCTCCCGACACATGATCCCAGTGCATGCTCAGTCACGATATCAGTGCCTGCTCCACGTGATCACTGGACAGCACAGTCAGGTGATCAGCGCCTCTCGTCCCGTGATCACGTATGATAAACGCGTGATCAGTTGCTTGTATACGTGATCCTGCGCGATCAGGTGGTCAATTCCACAATCAGCCACCTGATCAGTGCGTACCTGATCCATGATCGCGCAACACCTGTCGATTTGGTCTGCCTGATAAACGCGTGATCAGTGCATGTCAAACCCCGTCATCGGTGCATGCGCAATCCCGTCATCAGTGCGCGGTAGCCGCGTGATCAGTGCGTGCAGATCCATGATCAGCGCCTGTCGGTCACTGATCATTGCCTGATAAACCGTGATCAGTGCGCGATGAGCCATGTGATCAGTGCCTGATCAGCCACGTCATCAGTGCATGCGATCACGTCATCAGTGCATGGTAGCCACGTGATCAGTGCATGCTCAGTCGCGTGATCTGGACTTGATCAGCCGCGTGATCCCAGTGCCTGCAGTAGAGAAAAAGAAACTAAATGCAGTTTACACGAAACCAATCACTTCCAAAACAAGAGATTTTCCTTCCGTAAACACAGCGCCTCTCGAATGAAGGTGCCTCACCTAGACACCTTCTCAGGTAGGTCTTAGCAGCCAGGCATAATTAGTAAAGCGTAGTGGGTTCGAGCTCCCAGATGGTGACTCAGCTGGAAGTTAAAGGGAAGAATGACAAGGGCTTTATGAATTGGAGCTGTAAGTTAACTCTTTGACAGAGAGGAAGCGAGATGGTGGTGGGGACAGGCCCCAGTGAAATCAGAAAGTGAGGCACAAAAAGCAATACAGTAGGCAGAACTCTGTTTTTTTTTGGGAGGGAATATCAAAGAATATCCGGGTGGACTCCTGAGGCTCCATCCGCATTCTGCGTATGCGAACCTCCTTCTCATGACTTTTGTCCAGACTGGAATGCCCCCGGCTCCCGGCACATGATCAGTGCATGCTCAGTCCCGTGCGCCAGTGCGCAATCAGCCGTGTCCTGCCCGGCACAATACGTGATCAGCGCCTCTCTGTCGCGTGATCACCGTATGTAAACACGTGATCAGTGAAGGACCAGCCGCGTCATCACTGCATGCAATAATTGATCAGCCCGGGTTCACAATCCCTGATCAGCCCGTCAGCGCCTGTCGTATCACAATCCCGATGTCATGCCCCTCAGTCACTCCTGCATCATTGCCTGATCAACTGTGATCAGTGCCCGATCAGCCTATGTCATCAGTGCATGCGCAACCCACGTGATCAAATACGCATGCAATCACATGATCAGTGCCTGCACATGCGATCAATGATCAGGCCTGCTCAGTCACGTGATCATCAATCCCCACGTGATCAGTGCCTGCAGAAGTCACGTGATCAGAGGCCTGCTCAGCTGCATTGATGTCTGCAGCTCATCTGCATGACAATTGCCAGCTGAGTCTGCCATGTGATTCCCTGTCTGCTCATCTGCTTGACATTTACCAGCTGAGCTGCGCAATTCCTGCCTGGTCACCTGCTTGGTTACCTGCCATTAGTTGAGCGGTATGATAATTCCTCCCTGCAAACTCCTTGTACCTGCTGATTGTGTGGTTCGTGTCTCTCGCTCTTTAATATTGCTACCTCTGAGGTCCCTGTTGCGCCACATGCGGGGACCAGCAGCGCTCATCAGGGTATTCGAAGAAGATGGCCTAAGCGACTATTTATATGCTAATCAGAGATATCAAAGAAGAATATGATGAGGATAGCTCAGTAGGAAAATTCGATTGGAGAAAAAGAGCCAGGTAGCTTGGTTTCTGGAAGACCAATCAAACTTCAAGACAAGAAGTTTGCACCATACGTAGGCACAGCGCCCTCTCCCAAATAGCAGTACCTCACACAAACACCTTCTAAAGTAAGTCTTTTAGGCATAGTAGTAAGCATGTATGATTCGCGCCCAGATAGAACTTCCTTTAAGTCAAAGGAAGAAATGCCAGAACTTTATGGTGTAGGCTGTAAGTGCTCTTTGTCAGACAGAGCAGATGGTAGTGAGACAGCCAGTATAATCAGAGAGTGAAGCACAAAAAGCAAGAGCAGTAAGCGAACTCTAGATTTCTTAGAGATGCTCAGAAGAATATCAGGTAGACTCCTGAGCTCGATCCCGCATTTCACGTATGCAGGCCTCCTTCCTCATGACCTTTGTCCAAGTAGAATACCTCCCAGCTCTAACGCTTATGATCAGTACATACTCCAGTGTTAAATATCAGTACGCAATCCTTCGTAATCACTGGCAGCACAATCACGTGATCGCGCCTCTCAGTCCGCGTGATCACATGCCCAATAAACACCACAGTCAGTGACGACCAGCGCGTGTCCTGCATGCGGTCAGGTAGTCAGTTCTGTCAGCCACGTGACTCGAATGCGTACAATCCCGCGATCAGCGCCTGTCAGTCACTGATCACTGCCGAAACCATGTGATCAGTGCGATCAGCCACGTCATCAGTACATGCGCAATCCAGCGTCAATTACGCAATATACGTAATCAGTGCATGCTCAATCACGTAGTCTATGCCAATCATACGTAATCAGTATGAGTACAATCCCATAATCGCGCCTGTCAGTCACTGATCGACGCACAATCGACACGTGGTCGGTGGCGATGAGCCATGTGATCGGTGCTGATCAGCCACGTCATCCCAGTGCATGCGCCAGTCCGTCATCAGTGCGCGGTAGCCCGCGTGATCAGTGCATGCTCGATCCGCGTCGTCTGGACGCCCGATCGGCCACACGAGAGATAGCCTGGTGACTATTTATATACTAATCAAGATGCCAAGAATAATAGTATGAGAGGAAACTCAGTAAAAGTCGGTGGAAAAAGACTGAAATGCTTGGTTTATGCGGAAGACCAGTAAACTTCAAGACAAGTTTGCACCACTCGTATTCCCTGGCGCCCTCTAGAAATATAAAAGGTGCCTCACCCCTAGACACCCCTTCTCGAGTGGGTCTGCAGCCCAGTCATAATTAGTAAGCGTGGTGGGTTTCAGCGCTCAGATGGAACTCAGCTGGAAGTTAAGGGAAGACAAAGGAACCAGTGAATTGGAGCTGTAAGTTAACTCTTTGACAGAAGCGAGATGGTGGTGGAGGACAGCCCCCCAGTGAAATCAGGTCGGTTCTGATCGGCCACCTGATCGATGGTCTTTGGTCCCGCCGATCAGCGCCTGTCGGTCGGTGATCACTGCCTGATAAACAAGTGATCAGTGCCGAACAGCCCGCGTCATCGGTGCGCGTCGCGCGATCCGCGTGATCATTGCATGATGAGCCATGTGATCGGTGCCTGATAAGCCACGTCATCTCGGTGCAGCGCAGTCGCGCAATCAGTGCGCGATAGCCGCGTGATCAGTGCATGCTCCAGTCGCGTGATCTGGCCGCCAAGTCAGCCAGCGTGATCAGTGCCTGCAGAGTCACGTGATCAGGGCCTGCTGAGCTGCGTGATTCCTGCGGCTCATCACAAAACAATTGCCTTCTGAGCTGTGTGATTCTTGTGGGGCTCATCTGTGACAATTTGCCAGCCCCAGGCTGCGTGATTCCTGCCTGGTCACCTGCTTGATTATTGCCAGTTAGGCAGCATGATTAAATCACTGCTGAGCTCCATGTATTGCCTGCTGATTGCGTCAGATTGATCTCTTAGCTCTGAGTATTGCCTCCTGAGGTCCTATTAGGCGCCACCTACAGGACCAGCCCCAGCTGATCAGGGTATTGAAGGAGAAGATAGCTAGGCGACTATTTATATGCTATTGAGAGATGTCAAGAATAATAGAATGAGAGAGCTCCAGTAGGAAAATTGGTGGAAAGGGCTAGTAGCTTGGTTTACGGAGACCAATCAAACTTCAAGACAAAGTTTTCCTGCGTAGGCCATGGCGCCTCTCCCGAATAGAGGAAGTGCCTCACCTAGACACCTTCTCGAGTGGCTCTTAGCAGCCCAGGCATAATTAGTAGCGTGGTGGGTTCTGCGCTCAGATGGAGGCTTTACCCTGGAAGTTAAAAGGAAGATGACAGACATTGAATTGGGCTGTGAGTTAACTCTTTGACAGAGGCGAG
>NW_027219623.1:0-4926 GCF_027580195.1 Bos mutus
GTGCCTGGCTTTCCCACCTGTATGGGGCGGGGGCCGGGGATAAACCCCTGTTTTCGGCAAAGGGGGAAAGAGCGATTTGGACTGGGCGCTGCGGGTTTTCCCCAGGTGGGGCCCCGACTGAGGCGGGGGTTGGGATGTTTTGTGTTTTTGGGGGTGAAGGACGCAGGCCCCACAGGGCTGTCGCCCCGGGGGGAAGGCCCCCCTGAGGGGCGTGAAGTGGCTACCCTTTCCGGGAAAAAGGGTTTTCGCTTCCCCCCCCCCGGGCGTCTTTTTTCCCTCCGGGCCGGGGGTGTCACACCCCTTCTGTGGGGGGGGGGCATTCCCTCGGGGTCCCAAAAGGGGTGGCTTTTGGGGACGGGGCCCCAGGGTTCGGAATTCTAGACCCCCCAAAAAAAGGGTTCCCTTTTTTGGGGGCCCCACCCTCGTTTCCTGGGTGTCCCCCCCTTTCCCTTTTTGTTGGGGGAATTTTTCTTTTTCCTTTTTCTTTTTCCCCTTTTTCCCTTTTTCCCCCCCTTGGGAACCAATTTTTTGCCTGGGCTCTCCCCCCGGGGGGGTTGGGGGGCCCCGCATTCGAGAGGGCCTGGGAAAAAAGGGGGTCAAACCCGCGAATTTAGGTTGGAAAAACTCCCCAGTCTCTTTTCCCACCCCAACCTACGGCCCCAAATTTTTCCCCGCCCGGGGCCAAAAATAGGGAAACCCCCTTTCGGCCCCCGGGTGGGGGTGGCCCAGGGGCCCGAACGGACCTCGGGGCAAAAAAACTGGGCAGCCAAACCGGGGTCGCAGGCAATAAAATGGTCCCCGCGCCCCCGGCATAGGGGGGGAAGGCGGGCGTCGCGGAAATTTGGGAATGGGCGGGAAAACCCAGGGGGGGCCCAGGCGGGACCCGGCGCCTGGGTTCCCCGCCTGGGCGCTGGGGGTTTGAACCCGGGGAGGCGGGCATACTGACCGTCCAATCCCCCTTTTTTTTTTTTTTTTTTTTTTTTTTTTTTTTTTTTTTTTTTCGAGAAGGTGTCTGGGTGAGGCACCTTTCGCTATTTCGAGGAGGCCGCCTGCCCTCGTAAGTGGTGCAAACTTCTTGTCTTGAAGTTTGATTGGTCTTCCCGCGTAAACCAAGCTACTCAGTCTCTTTTTCTCCACCAGATTTTCCTACTGGGCTCTCCTCATGCTATTCTTCTTGACATCTCTGATTAGCATATAAATAGTCGCCTAGGCCATCTCTCCTTCGAATACCTGGATCAGTTGGGGCTGGTCCCGGCAGGTGGCGACCGAACAGGGACCTCAGGAGGCGATACTCAAAAGCTGAGCAGACCACGAACCGCGCAATCAGCAGGCAATAAGCATGGGCTCAGCGGTGACGAATCATGCTGCTCAACTGGCAATAATCAAGCACGTGACCAGGCAGGAATCACGCAGCTCGGCTGGCGGTGTCAAGCAGATGAGCCGACAGGAATCGCGCGGCTCAGATGGCAATTGTCATGCAGATGAGCGGTCATGGGACTGTACGCGCAGTCATATCCTGATCAGGAACTGAAACCACCTGACTGCGTAGCCGTGATCAAATGGTTGGTGATTCGCACGACCGCGTGTTTATCATACGGTGATCGCGTGACTGGGGCGCTGATCACGTGACTGCCGTCAGTGATCACGTGGCAAAAACAGGCACTGATATCTGTGACTGAGCATGCACTGATCATGTGCCTGGGCCAGGGAGGCATTCCACTCTGGACAAGGTCATGAGGAAGGAGGCTCAGCATACCAAATCACGGGATCGAGCCTCAGGAGTCACCCGGATATTCTCGACATCTCCCCCAAAAAAACCAAGTCACCTACTGTATTGCTTTGTGCTCTCACCTCTGATTTTCACTGGGGCTGTCCCCACCACCATCTCACTCTCTCTGTCAAAAGTTAACTTAGCTCAATTCATAAAGTTCCTTGTCATTCTTCCCTTTACCTTCCAGCTGAGTCTCCATCTGGGCCTTGGACCCCTGCCTTACTAATTGTACCTGGGCTGCTAAGACCCCTCGAAAGGTGTCCGCTTTAGGCGCTAAGCTATTCGAGCGCCTCGACCTAAGTAAGTAATTATGACTTCTTGTCTTGAGAGATTTGATTGGTCTCTCGCGTAAACCAAGCTACTCAGTCTCTTTCTCACGAATTTACCTACAGGCTCTCCTCATGCCTATTCTTGCCGGCATCTCTGATTGCAGTATAAATAGTCGCCTAGGCCATCTCTCCTTCGAATACCTGGATCAGTTGAGGGCTGGTCCCGGCGATGGCGACGAACAGGGACCTCGGAAGCGATACTCAAGAGCTGAGCAGACCCGAACCACGCAATCAGCGGGCAATAAGCGCAGAGCTCAGCAGTGACGAATCATGCTGCTCAACTGGCAATAATCAAACGCGTGACCGGGCAGGAATCACATAGCTCAGCTGGAAATTGTCAAGCAGATGAGCCGACGGGAATCTGTAGCTCAGACCAGAGTGTCATGCAGATGAGCAGCAGAATCACGCAGCTCAGCGGCCTGATCACGTGCTCTGCAGGCGCGTCCGTGGCTGATCAAGTACGATCCGTGACTGAGCATGCACTGATCCTGGCTATCATCACTGATGCGTGCTGCGATGCACTGATGGCGTGGCTGATCAGGCACTGATCACCATGGCTCAACGTGGCTGATCAGGGACGATCCGCGTGACTGAGCATGCACTGATACGTGCTATCATGCACTGATCTTGACTGCGCATGCACTGATAGCGTGGCTGATCGAGCGCGATCATGGTCACCTGCACTAAACACCCTGTTTCTCGGCAATGATCAGTGACTGACGGGCTGATCATGGGACTTTCCGAGCGCTGATCGCGTGGTATCATGCACTGATCATTGACTGGGATGCACTGATGGCGTGGCTGACGGGCACTGATCACGTGTTCATCAGGAGTGATCAGTAATGCGAAGGCGCTGATCTGGGTTGTGCACCACTGATCCGTGGCTGATCAGGAACGACCACTGACTGGCATGCATGATCCCGTGGCTGGTTTCACTGATCGAGGTGTTTATCTTGGTGATCAGTAAATGAGGCCTGATCGCGTGACTGTGCCGTCAGTGATCCGTGGCTGATCATGCCTGATATAGTGACTGAGCATGGACTGATCATGTGCGGGAGCCCGGGGGGCATTCCTCTGGACGGGTCATGAGAAGGAGGCTCGGCTTTCTCAGCAAATCGGGATGAGCCTCAGGTGTCCACCGGATATTCTCGAGCATCCCCCCAAAAAAAACCCGAGTCTGCCTGCTGTATTCTTTGTGCCTCACCTCTGATTTCAATGGGGCTGTCCCCACCATCTCTCTCTGTCAAAAGAGTTAACTTACAGCTCCCAAATTTATAAAGGTTTCCCTTTTCATTCTTCCCTTTAACTTCCAGCTGAGTCTCCATCCCAGAGGTGGAGACCCACCCGCTTACTAATTTGCACGGGGACTAAAACCCCTTTCGAGAAGGTGTCTGAGGGTGAGGCACCTTCCGCTATCGAGAGGCGCATCAGCCTCGGGTTCTAAACTTTTGTCTTGAAATTTGATTGGTCTCCGGTAAACCAAGCTACTCAGTCTCTTTTCTCCACCAATTTTCCTACTGGGCTCTCCTCATTCTATTACCCTTTACATCTCTCAATAGCATATAAATATCGCCCCGGCCATCCCGTCCCGAATACCCTGGATCAGCTGGCTGGTCCCGGCGGTGGCGCGAACAGGGCCTCGGGCAATACTCAAAGGGTGAGCAGACCGAACCCGCAATCAGCAGGCAATAAGCATGAGCTCAACAGTGACGAATCGCCCGCTGCTCGGCGGCGTAATCAAGCAGGTGACCAGGCGGGAATCACTCCAGCTGGCAGTTGGCAAGCCAGTAGGCCCACAGAATCACGCAGCTCGGCTGGCAGTGTCATCGAGATGGGCGGTAGGAAACACGCCGCTCAGCAGGCGCTGATCCGACTCTGCAGGCGCACGATCACGTGGCTGATCGGAACTGACCTGGCTGGGCGCGGTGATCACGTGGCTGGTCCTTCACAGATCGGGTTTTTATCATCGATCAGGTGACCCCAGGGGCCTGATCCGCGTGACTGTCGCCCAGTGATCAAGGCTGATCATGCCGTCTCATTGACTGAGCATGCACTGCTCTTCCCGGGGAGCGAGGCTTTCCCACTCTGGACAAGGCCCGGAGGAAAGAGGCTCGGCATGCCGCCTCAGGGATCAGCCTCAGGTGTCACCGGATATTCTCGAACCCCCTAAAAAAAAACCAGAGTCTCCTATTTTTGTTTTGTGCCTCCCCTCAGTTTCGGGGGGCTGCCCCCACCCCTCACTCTGTCAAAGTTAACACAGCTCAATTCATAAAGTTCCTTGTCATTTCTTCACCCCAACTTGCTGGTTTTCCATCTGGGCCGCGGGGACCAACACCATATGCCTGGGCCGGACCCCCCTCGAAAGGTGTCTAGGGTGGGCACCTTCCCCTAATGGAGGCGGGCCCGCGGTTCGAGGGTAAAACTTCTTGTCTTGAGTTTGATTGTCTCAAAAAAAAACTCTCAGTCTCTTTTCTCACAATTTTCCTCTAAGCTCTCCTCATTCTATTATTCTTGACATCTCTCAATGCATATAAATAGCCTGGCCATCTCTCCCCAGTACCCTGGATCAGCTGAGGCTGGTCCCGGCAGGTGGCGGCCCCAACAGGGACCTCAGAGGCAATACTCAGAGCCCCCCCCAGACCGAACCACGCATAGCAGGCAATAAGCATGGGCTCAGCAGGGACGAGTCATCCAACTGTAATCAAGCAGGTGACAGGCGGAATCCGCAGCTCAGCTGGCTGTCAAGCAGATGAGCCCACAGGAATCCGGCTCAGCTGGCGGTGTCATGCAGATGAGCGGCGGGAATCCGCAGCTCAGCAGTCCTGA
>NW_027219624.1:0-4008 GCF_027580195.1 Bos mutus
CGCTGATCAAGTGGTTGATGATACGTCTCACAAAGTCAGCCTGATCCGTGGCTATCTGCCTCTCCGTCTGAACCGCTGGTCCCCGTCTACCATTTCTGGTCGTGGTGATCGTACACCGTCCGCGGGGTTCTGCCTGCTCGTTTGGGTGAACCCCGCCAAGGTCCGTTACCTCTGTTCCCGTGACGATCATGCACTGAGACGAAGTGATCATCACTGAACATGTAATGATCAGCCCCCTGATCACGGGGTGATAACCTGGTCCGTGATAATCGTATTTGTGCATAATTGATCTGCATACATTGGCTGAAAGACCGTCACGTGGGGATCATCCTGATCCTGGCTGATCATCCACTGATCCGTGACTGATCATGCAATCACGTAGTTTGCATCACCTGGCTATCATCACTCCTCCGTGGCTGATCGTACTGATCCCCCCCACCGTACCCGGTCGTGACTGATCGCCACACCCATCGGTATTTGATCATGCACTGATCCGTGGCTTCATGCCTTTCACTGGCGATCATCACTGATCACCCCCGGTTTACGAATCCGTGACTAATCATGCTGATCATAGCTATCTGCACGTCCCGGCTGATCATGCACATCCGCGTATGCAATGATCACGTTCTATCTGCACTGATCTGGCGATCGCCGATCGCCTGCCTGGTTTGCACGATCAGGTGACTGATCGCCACGATCCCCTAATTGATCATGCCTGATCAGTGGCTAATCTTGATCCTGACTGATCGCTACCGGTTCCCCTGACTGATCGGCACCCCGATCCCTGGCGATCATACATGATCACCTGCTGGTTTCGAAACCTGACTGATCTCACATCCGTAATTGATCATGCATGTCCGTGGCTAATCTCACTGATCCGTGACTGATCGCCCTGTTCGGTGATCTTTAACTGATCACCTGGCTTCTGCACACCACTGGGCTGATCTGGGTCCTGGTACCTACCAGTCAGCGAGGTCACACCCATCGGGGACATTTATGCACTGATCACGTGCTTATCACTTTACTGGGTGATCGCCGTCTCCTGCCTGGTGTCACAGATCACGTGACTAATCGAACTATCAGTCTTCACACTGATCAAAGGCGATCATCCGTCACCTGCCTTTATGCCGTCAGGTATGATCGATGATCCGTGGTGATCTGCCTGATCACGGGCTAATCCCTGATCCCGTGACGTCTCCCGGGGTTCCTGATGATCATGCTATCCGTGGCTGATCATACACCGTCACCTGCCTGGGGTTCGAATCGCGTGCATCGCCCAGCGCGTAATTGATCATGCGCATCACGGGGGTAATCCTTTCTGACACCTACGTCATCATGTTGGGGACTGATCATGCGATCACCCATATCATGCACTACTCGCGTGGCCGTCTCAAATCCTGTGCTTACCATGTCGGGGCCGTGACTGATCCCACCCCTCAGGTGACTGATCGCCTGATCACGTGCTTCGCCTTTTACGGCCCTCGGCTTTTCCGATCCCCCTGCCTGTCATCACGAAACCGTGACTAATCGCGAAAGATCACGTGGTATCTGCACTATCCCTGGTGATCAACCTGATCACCTGCCTGGTTACACAGATCAGGTGACTGATCAGCCGTCCGTGGGGATCATCCGGGTCCGTGGCTTGATACCCGATCTGACTGTCGCCCCGGTTCGCGTGACTTTTATCATGCACTGATCACGGGGTGATCATCCGATCACCGCCTGTTTATCCAGATCCGTGACTGATCTCAATCCGTTTTATCGCCTGATCCGTGGCTAATCATACACTGATCTGCGGCTGATCGCCCGGTTCCCCGCGACTGATCATGCACTGATCACGTGGCTGATCCCTGTCACCTGCCGGTCCCCCAAACCGTGAGGCACACTGTCCGGGCGATCACGCGATCCCTGCCTGGTTTCCAGATCCTGACGATCGCGAACTGTCCCCCGGGTATCATGCACCTCCGTGGGTGATCTACGATCCCGGCTTCCGACGGTCACGTGCCCCCCCCGCCACCCATCAGGTGACTGATCATGCCTGATCACGTGGCTATCATGCATTTCCTTTGGTCGTCTACGATCACCTGCCGGGTTTTGCCGAAACCGTGACGATCATGCCATCCGTTTTTCATGCACTGATCCGTGCTAATCATACACTGATCGTGACGATCGCCGTTCCTGCAGTATCGTGATCCGTGGCTGATCAACATGATCGTGCCTGGTCATCATCATCACTGCTCTGGTGATCACGTTTCATAATTCACTAATCACGTGGGTATCTCACTGATCAAGTGGCTGATCATACTCTGCTCCGAAACGATCTGTGCTCCGTGGGTTTTATCGTCAATGATCACCTGCTTTTCCATGTACTGGGCATGGGTGGGCATACTGATCCTGTGATCATGCCTGTAATGTGACTTATCTGCACCCCTTCCACGCGTCTGCCGTCCGTGACGTCTGCCCGATCCTTTTGGGTTCTGCCCCCGGGTCACGGCTGTTCAGCGATCCGTAACTTCCATGTATTCACGTGACTGATCATGCACTTTGCATAATTGATCTCGCTGATCGGGCTGATCATGCCTGATCAGCTGTGCGTGCACTGATCGTGGCTATCTCACTGATGCGGGGGTTCCCCCCGATCCGTCCTGGTCTCAATTACGGCGTCTCGGTAAACCGGCGATCATCGCGCAACACCCGCTATCATGCACTACTCACGTGCTGTCAGCAATGATCGTAAATTGTCCCGGTCCGGAGTGATCGCCCCCCCATCGGTGACTGATCTTGATCCGTGGCTATCATGCCCGTTCCGCGGGGTGATCTGCACGATCACCTGCCTGGTCTAGTCCGTATAATCAGAACGATCCGTGCTTCCTGCACCAGCGCGGCGTCGCCTGATCACCTGGCTTCATCACTGATCGCGTGGGTTCTCCGATCCGTGGCTTCATGCCTGATCCGTGGCTGATCATGGGGACCGTGACTGACTGGACATCACTGGCTATCATGATATCCGAACAATTGCGTTGATCGTGTGATCTGGGGTGATCTGCTTGCTTCCACTGTCATGTGCCTGGGGCAAAAAAAGAGCTGAGTATCAATCAAACGGGCGGGAGGCTTTTGGGGAAATCTGATGGGAATCCGGGTGCTCATGGCGTTCGCGCTGAGCGGCGGTTTTAAAGCTGGTTTGGCAAACAGATGACGGCAGGGCGCAGCTCGAAAGGCAATTTCAAGCAATGAGCAGACGGTAATCCGCGCTCACGGCCTGATCACTGACTGGCGCCTTTCCTGGCTGCATCCTGTCCCTGTTTTGCGGCGGGATTCATGCCTGATCCCTGGCGTCCCACCCCCGTAATGATCGCCTGTCCGGGCTGATTACACTGATCGTGGTGAAAATGCCTGTTCGTTTAAAACAAACACCTGTCAAATGGCTGATCACCCCGGGGTCTATAACCCATGTCCGGTCCGTGACGATCATCCCCCTCGGTATGATCTGCATATCCTCTTCATGCCTGTTCCGTGGCTGATCCCGATCCTGCCCGTACCCCAATCCGGGCTTCCGGGGTATCCGTGGGTTCATGCGACCGTGGCTTCATCTGTCTGGGGGCTATCATGCACTGATCCCGGCATCAGGCCTGATACCCTGACTGACATGGACGATACGGGGGATCATTTAGTATCACGTGCAATAGGGGTGATCATGGACTGATCATCCTATCAAGGTTTTTCTTCCCCACTGATCTGTGCCTCTGGGGCAAAAACAAAGGGGAAATGGGAGCCAATCAAACGGGCGCAGGCAATAATCGGAACTCAGCTGGAGAAACGCGCCAGCTGGCAATAATCAACAGCTGAGCAGGGGGAATTCGCGGGCAGCTTGCAATTTCATGGAAAGGTAAATCGTGCGCTCAGCGCTTTTCAACGTACAGACGTAATCCGCCCTCACGGCCATCCCCGTACTGAACACATTTTCGTGGGTTCCCTGATCCGTGATTGATCTGCTCATCCCGGGGTATC
>NW_027219625.1:0-5002 GCF_027580195.1 Bos mutus
TGATCAGGCATGTGATCAGTGCATGATCAGCCACGTGATCAGTGCATGATCAGCCACGTGATCAGTGCATGATCAGCCACGTGATCAGTGCATGATCAGCCACGTGATCAGTGCATGATCAGCCACGTGATCAGTGCGTGATCAGTGCAGTCAGCCCGTGATCAGTGCATGATCAGCCACGTGATCAGTGCATGATCAGCCGCGTGATCAGTGCATGATCAGCCACGTGATCAGTGCATGATCAGCCGCGTGATCAGTGCATGATCAGCCACGTGATCAGTGCATGATCAGCCGCGTGATCAGTGCATGATCAGTTCGTGATCAGTGCATGAGTGCGTGATCAGTGCATGATCAGCCACGTGATCAGTGCATGATCAGCCACGTGATCAGTGCATGATCAGCCACGTGATCATGATCAGTCACGTGATCAGTGCGTGATCAGTGCGTGATCAGCCGCGTGATCAGTGCATGATCAGCCGTGATGTGCGTGATCAGTGCATGATCAGTCGCGTGATGATCGCCGTGATCAGTGCATGATCAGCCGTGATCAGTGCATGATCAGCCGCGTGATCAGTGCATGATCAGCCGCGTGATCAGTGCATGATCAGCCGCGTGATCAGTGCATGATCAGCCGCGTGATCAGTGCATGATCAGCCGCGTGATCAGTGCATGATCAGCCGCGTGATCAGTGCATGATCAGCCACGTGATCAGTGCATGATCAGCCACGTGATCAGTGTGCATGATCAGCCACGTGATCAGTGCATGATCAGCCACGTGATCAGTGCATGATCAGCCGCGTGATCAGTGCATGATGATCAGTCGCGTGATCAGTGCATGATCAGCCACGTGATCAGTGCATGATCAGCCGCGTGATCAGTGCATGATCAGCCACGTGATGTGCATGATCAGCCACGTGATCAGTGCATGATCAGCCACGTGATCAGTGCATGATCAGCCACGTGATCAGTGCATGATCAGCCGCGTGATCAGTGCATGATCAGCCGCGTGATCAGTGCATGATCAGCCACGTGATCAGTGCATGATCAGCCACGTGATCAGTGCATGATCAGCCGCGTGATCAGTGCATGATCAGCCACGTGATCAGTGCATGATCAGCCACGTGATCAGTGCATGATCAGCCACGTGATCAGTGCATGATCAGCCACGTGATCAGTGCATGATCAGCCACGTGATCAGTGCATGATCAGTCACGTGATCAGTGCATTTTCATCGCGTGATCAGTGCATGATCAGTCCGTGATCAGTGCATGATCAGCCACGTGATCAGTGCATGATCAGCCGCGTGATCAGTGCATGATCAGGCCGCGTGATCAGTGCATGATCAGCCGCGTGATCAGTGCATGATCAGCCCGTGATCAGTGCATGATCACGTGCCACGTGATCAGTGCATGATCAGCCACGTGATCAGTGCATGATCAGCCACGTGATCAGTGCATGATCAGCCACGTGATCAGTGCATGATCAGCCACGTGATCAGTGCATGATCAGCCACGTGATCAGTGCATGATCAGCCACGTGATGTCAGTGCATGATCAGCCCGTGATCAGTGCATGATCAGCCGCGTGATCAGTGCATGATCAGCCGCGTGATCAGTGTGATCAGTGATCAGCCGCGTGATCAGTGCATGATCAGTCGCGTGATCAGTGCATGATCAGCCCGTCGTGATCAGTGCATGATCAGCCGCGTGATCAGTGCATGATCAGCCGCGTGATCAGTGCATGATCAGTCACGTGATCAGTGCATGATCAGCCACGTGATCAGTGCATGATCAGCCACGTGATCAGTGCATGATCAGCCGCGTGATCAGTGCATGTGCGTGATCAGTGCATGATCAGTCACGTGATCAGTGCATGATCAGCCACGTGATCAGTGCATGATCAGCCACGTGATCAGTGCATGATCAGCCCGCGTGATCAGTGCATGATCAGCCACGTGATCAGTGCATGATCAGCCACGTGATCAGTGCATGATCAGCCACGTGATCAGTGCATGATCAGCCACGTGATCAGTGCATGATCAGCCACGTGATCAGTGCATGATCAGCCACGTGATCAGTGCATGATCAGCGCGTGATCAGTGCATGATCAGCCCGCGTGATCAGTGCATGATCAGCCGCGTGATCAGTGCATGATCAGCCACGTGATCAGTGCATGATCAGCCCGTGATCAGTGCATGATCAGCCGCGTGATCAGTGCATGATCAGTCGCGTGATCAGTGCGTGATCAGTGCGTGATCAGTGCACGATCGTGATCAGTGCATGATCAGCCACGTGATCAGTGCATGATCAGCCACGTGATCAGTGTGCATGATCAGTGCGTGATCAGTGCATGATCAGCGCGTGATCAGTGCATGATCAGTGCGTGATCCGTGATCAGTGCATGATCAGTGCATGATCCCGCGTGATCAGTGCATGATCAGCCGCGTGATCAGTGCATGATCAGCCACGTGATCAGTGCATGATCAGCCACGTGATCAGTGCATGATCAGCCGCGTGATCAGTGCATGATCAGCCACGTGATCAGTGCATGATCAGCCGCGTGATCAGTGCATGATCAGCCGCGTGATCAGTGCATGATCAGCAGCGTGATCAGTGCATGATCAGGCAGTGTGATCAGTGCATGATCAGCCGCGTGATCAGTGCATGATCAGCCACGTGATCAGTGCATGATCAGTCACGTGATCAGTGCATGATCAGCCACGTGATCAGTGCATGATCAGCCACGTGATCAGTGCATGATCAGCCGCGTGATCAGTGCATGATCAGCCGCGTGATCAGTGCATGATCAGCCGCGTGATCAGTGCATGATCAGCCGCGTGATCAGTGCATGATCAGCCGCGTGATCAGTGCATGATCAGCCACGTGATCAGTGCATGATCAGTCACGTGATCAGTGCATGATCAGCCGCGTGATCAGTGCATGATCAGCCGCGTGATCAGTGCATGATCAGCCCGCGTGATCAGTGCATGATCAGCCCGCGTGATCAGTGCATGATCAGCCACGTGATCAGTGCATGATCAGCCGCGTGATCAGTGCATGATCAGCCCGCGTGATCAGTGCATGATCAGCCCGTGATCAGTGCATGATCAGGCCGCGTGATCAGTGCATGATCAGCCGCGTGATCAGTGCATGATCAGCCGCGTGATCAGTGCATGATCAGCCGCGTGATCAGTGCATGATCAGCCGGTGATCGCGTGTCAGTGCATGATCAGCCGTGTGATCGTGCATGAGTGCGTGATCAGTGCGCATGATCAGGCGCGTGATCAGTGCATGATCAGCCACGTGATCAGTGCATGATCAGCCGCGTGATCAGTGCATGATCAGTCGCGTGATCAGTGCATGATCAGTTCGTGATCAGTGCATGATCAGCCCGCGTGATCAGTGCATGATCAGTCGCGTGATCAGTGCGTGATGAGTGCATGATCAGCCACGTGATCAGTGCATGATCAGCCGCGTGATCAGTGCATGATCAGCCACGTGATCAGTGCATGATCAGCCACGTGATCAGTGCATGATCAGCCGCGTGATCAGTGCATGATCAGTCCGTGATCAGTGCATGATCAGCCGCGTGATCAGTGCATGATCAGCCACGTGATCAGTGCATGATCAGCCGCGTGATCAGTGCATGATCAGTCGCGTGATCAGTGCATGATCAGCCGCGTGATCAGTGCATGATCAGCCGCGTGATCAGTGCATGATCAGCCGCGTGATCAGTGCATGATCAGCCGCGTGATCAGTGCATGATCAGCCACGTGATCAGTGCATGATCAGCCACGTGATCAGTGCATGATCAGTCCGTGATCAGTGCATGATCAGCCACGTGATCAGTGCATGTGATCAGCCCGCGTGATCAGTGCATGATCATGATCAGCCGTGATCAGTGCATGATCAGCCACGTGATCAGTGCATGATCAGCGTGATCGTGATCAGTGCATGATCAGCCACGTGATCGCCGTGTGCATGATCAGCCGCGTGATCAGTGCATGATCAGCCGCGTGATCAGTGCATGATCAGTCGCGTGATCAGTGCATGATCAGCCACGTGATCAGTGCATGATCAGCCACGTGATCAGTGCATGATCAGCCACGTGATCAGTGCATGATCAGCCACGTGATCAGTGCATGATCAGCCGTGATCAGTGCATGATCAGCCACGTGATCAGTGCATGATCAGCCACGTGATCAGTGCATGATCAGCCACGTGATCAGTGCATGATCAGCCCGTGATCAGTGCATGATCAGCCGCGTGATCAGTGCATGATCAGCCACGTGATCAGTGCATGATCAGCCACGTGATCAGTGCATGATCAGCCCGTGATCAGTGCATGATCAGCCACGTGATCAGTGCATGATCAGCCACGTGATCAGTGCATGCATCATCAGTGCGTGATCAGTGTCAGTGCCCGTGATCAGTGCATGATCAGCCGTGTGATCAGTGCATGATCAGCCGCGTGATCAGTGTGCATGATCGTGATCAGTGCGCGTGATCGTGTGCATGATCATCCCGCGTGATCAGTGCATGATCAGCCACGTGATCAGTGCATGATCAGCCACGTGATCAGTGTGCAGTGTGATGAGTGCATGCCACGTGATCAGTGCATGATCAGCCACGTGATCAGTGCATGATCAGCCGCGTGATCAGTGCATGATCAGCCGCGTGATCAGTGCATGATCAGCCACGTGATCAGTGCATGATCAGCCACGTGATCAGTGCATGATCAGTCCGCGTGATCAGTGCATGATCAGCCACGTGATCAGTGCATGATCAGCCGCGTGATCAGTGCATGATCAGCCGCGTGATCAGTGCGCGATCAGCCGCGTGATCAGTGCGCGATCCGTGATCAGTGCATGTCAGCCACGTGATCAGTGCATGATCAGCCACGTGATCAGTGCATCAGTCACGTAATCAGTGCATGATCAGCTATGTGATCAATATGATCAGGCACGTGATCAGTGTATGTGCAGTCAGCCGCGTGATCGATCA
>NW_027219626.1:0-5535 GCF_027580195.1 Bos mutus
GATAATCGCCAGCGGAGCTGCTCGACACCTGCCTGCTCATCTGCCTGATAATCGCCACCTGAGCCGCGTGACACCTGCCTGTTCATCTGCTTGATAATCGCCAGCTGAGCTGCAGCGCGACACCTGCCTGCTCATCTGCTTGATAATCGCCAGCTGAGCCGCGTGACATCTGCCTGCTCATCTGTTTGATAATCGCCAGCTGAGCCGCGCGACACCTGCCTGCTCATCTGCTTGATAATCGCCAGCTGAGCCGCGAGACACCTGCCTGCTCATCTGCTTGATAATCGCCAGCTGGATCTGCTCGACACCTGCCTGCTCATCTGCTTGATAATCGCCACCTGAGCCGCGTGACACCTGCCTGCTCATCTGCTTGATAATCGCCAGCTGAGCCGCGCGACACCTGCCTGCTCATCTGCCTGATAATCGCCAGCTGAGCTGCGCGACACCTGCCTGCTCATCTGCCTGATAATCGCCAGCTGAGCCGCGTGACACCTGCCTGCTCATCTGCTTGATAATCGCCAGCTGAGCCGCGCGACACCTGCCTGCTCATCTGCTTGATAATCGCCAGCTGAGCCGCGCGACACCTGCCTGCTCATCTGCCTGATAATCGCCAGCTGGAGCTGCTCGACACCTGCCTGCTCATCTGCTGATAATCGCCAGCTGAGCCCGCGTGACACCTGCCTGCTCATCTGCTTGATTGTCGCCAGCTGAGCCGCGCGACACCTGCCTGCTCATCTGCTTGATAATCGCCAGCTGAGCCGCGCGACACCTGCCTGCTCATCTGCTTGATAATCCCCAGCTGAGCCGCGCGACACCTGCCTGCTCATCTGCTTGATAATCCCCAGCTGAGCCGCGCGACACCTGCCTGCTCATCTGCTTGATATCGCCAGCTGAGCCGCGGACACCTGCCTGCTCATCTGCTTGATTGTCGCCAGCTGAGCCGCGCGACACCTGCCTGCTCATCTGCTTGATAATCGCCAGCTGAGCCGCGCAACACCTGCCTGCTCATCTGCTTGGTAATTGACAGCTGAGCCGCGAGACACCTGCCTGATCATCTGCTTGATAATCGCCACCTGAGCCACGCGACACCTTCCTGCTCATCTGCTTGTTTGGTCTCCAGGTGAGCCGCGCGACACCTGCCTGCTCATCTGCTTGATAATCACCACTGAGCCGGGCGACACTTGCCTGTTCATCTGCTTGATAATCACCAGCTGAGCCGCGCGAGACCTGCCTGCTCATCTGCTTGATAATCGCCACTTGAGCCGCGCGACACCTTCCTGCTCATCTGCTTGATTGTCTCCATTTAAGCCACGCGACACCTGCCTGTTCATCTGCTTGATATACGCCAGCTGAGCCGCGCGACACCTGCCTGCTCTTCTGCCTGATAATCGCCAGCTGAGCTGCGCGACACCTGCCTGCTCATCTGCCTGATAATCGCCAGCTGAGCCGCGCGACACCTGCCTGCTCATCTGCTTGATAATCGCCAGCTGAGCCGCGCGACACCTGCCTGTTCATCTGCTTGATAATCGCCAGCTGAGCCGCGCGACACCTGCCTGCTCATCTTTTTGATAATCGCCAGCTGAGCCCCACGACACCTGCCTGTTCATCTGCTTGATAATCGCCAGCTGAGCCGCGCGACACCTGCCTGCTCATCTGCTTGATAATCGCCAGCTGAGCCGCGCGACACCTGCCTGCTCTTCTACCTGATAATCGCCAGTGAGCTGCTCGACACCTGCCTGCTCATCTGCCTGATAATCGCCACCTCAGCCGCGTGACACCTGCCTGCTCATCTGCTTGATAATCGCCAGCTGAGCCGCGCGACACCTGCCTGCTCATCTGCTTGATAATCGCCAGCTGAGCCGCGCGACGACACCTGCCTGCTGTTCTGGCCTGATAATCGCCAGCTGAGCTGCTCGACACCTGCCTGCTCATCTGTCTGATAATCGCCAGCTGAGCCGCGTGACACCTGCCTGCTCATCTGCTTGATAATCGCCAGCTGAGCCGCGCGACACCTGCCTGCTCATCTGCTTGATAATCGCCAGCTGAGCTGCGCGACACCTGCCTGCTCATCTGCCTGATAATCGCCAGCTGAGCTGCTCGACACCTGCCTGCTCATCTGCCTGATAATCGCCAGCTGAGCCGTGCGACACCTGCCTGCTCATCTGCTTGATAATCGCCAGCTGAGCCGCGCGACACCTGCCTGCTCATCTGCCTGATAATCGCCAGCTGAGCTGCCTCGACACCTGCCTGCTCATCTGCCTGATAATCGCCAGCTGAGCCGCGCGACACCTGCCTGCTCATCTGCTTGATAATCGCCAGCTGAGCCGCGCGACACCTGCCTGCTCATCTGCTTGATAATCGCCAGCTGAGCCGCGCGGCGACACCTGCCTGCTCATCTGCTTGATAATCGCCAGCCTGAGCCGTGCGACACCTTCCTGCTCATCTGCTTGATTGTTTCCAGCTGAGCCGCGTGACACCTGCCTGTTCATCTGCTTGATAATCGCCAGCTGAGCCGCGCGACACCTGCCTGCTCATCTGCTTGATAATCGCCAGCTGAGCCGCGCGACACCTGCCTGCTCATCTGCCTGATAATCGCCAGCTGAGCTGCTCGACACCTGCCTGCTCATCTGCTTGATAATCGCCAGCTGAGCCGCGTGACACCTGCCTGCTCATCTGCTTGATAATCGCCAGCTGAGCCGCGCGACACCTGCCTGCTCATCTGCTTGATAATCGCCAGCTGAGCCGCGCGACACCTGCCTGCTCATCTGCTTGACTGTGGCCAGCTGAGCCGCGTGACACCTGCCTGCTCATCTGCTTGATAATCGCCAGCTGAGCCGCGCGACACCTGCCTGCTCATCTGCTTGATAATCGACAGCTGAGCCGCGCGACACCTGCCTGCTCTCATCTGCTTGATAATCGCCACCTGAGCCGCGCGACACCTGCCTGCTCATCTGCTTGATTGTCTCCAGGTGAGCTAGCTGAGCCGTGCGACACCTGCCTGCTCATCTGCTTGATAATCGCCAGCTGAGCGCGCGACACCTGCCTGCTCTTCTGCCTGATAATCGCCAGCTGAGCTGCTCGACACCTGCCTGCTCATCTGCTTGATAATCGCCACCTGAGCCGCGCGACACCTGCCTGCTCATCTGCTTGATTGTCTCCAGCTGAGCCGCGCGACACCTGCCTGCTCATCTGCTTGATAATCGCCAGCTGAGCGCGCGACACCTGCCTGCTCATCTGCTTGATAATCGCCAGCTGAGCTGCTCGACACCTGCCTGCTCATCTGCTTGATAATCGCCAGCTGAGCTGCGCTGATACGACACCTGCCTGCTCATCTGCTTGATAATCGCTGAGCTGAGCGCGCGACACCTGCCTGCTCATCTGCTTGATTGTCGCCAGCTGCCAGCTGAGCCGCTTGACACCTGCCTGCTCATCTGCCTGATAATCGCCAGCTGAGCCGCGCGCGTGACACCTGCCTGCTCATCTGCTTGATAATCGCCAGCTGAGCCGCGCGACACCTGCCTGCTCATCTGCTTGATAATCGCCAGCTGAGCCGCGTGACACCTGCCTGCTCATCTGCTTGATAATCGCCAGCTGAGCCGCGCGACACCTGCCTGCTCATCTGCTTGATAATCGCCAGCTGAGCCGCGTGACACCTGCCTGCTCATCTGCTTGATAATCGCCAGCTGAGCCCCGCGACACCTGCCTGCTCATCTGTTTGATAATCGCCAGCTGAGCGCGCGACACCTGCCTGCTCATCTGCTTGATAATCGCCAGCTGAGCCGCGCGACACCTGCCTGCTCATCTGCTTGATAATCGCCAGCTGAGCCGCGCGACACCTGCCTGTTCATCTGCTTGATAATCGCCAGCTGAGCCGCGTGACACCTGCCTGCTCATCTGCTTGATAATCGCCAGCTGAGCCGCGCGACACCTGCCTGCTCTTCTGCCTGATAATCGCCAGTGGAGCCGCACGACACCTGCCTGCTCATCTGCTTGATAATCGCCAGCTGAGCCGCGCGACACCTGCCTGCTCATCTGCTTGATAATCGCCAGCTGAGCCGCGTGACACCTGCCTGCTCATCTGCTTGATAATCGCCAGCTGAGCCGCGTGACACCTGCCTGCTCATCTGCTTGATAATCGCCAGCTGAGCCGCGCGACACCTGCCTGCTCATCTGCTTGATAATCGACAGCTGAGCCGTGAGACACCTGCCTGCTCATCTGCTTGATTTTCTCCAGGTGAGCCGCGAGAAACCTGCCTGCTCATCTGCTTGATATACGCCAGCTGAGCCGCGCGACACCTGCCTGCTCATCTGCTTGATAATCGCCAGCTGAGCCGCGCGACACCTGCCTGCTCATCTGCTTGACTGTCGCCAGCTGAGCCGCGCGACACCTGCCTGCTCATCTGCTTGATAATCGCCAGCTGAGCCGCGCGACACCTGCCTGCTCTTCTGCCTGATAATCGCCAGCGGAGCTGCTCGACACCTGCCTGCTCATCTGCTTGATAATCGCCAGCTGAGCCGCGTGACACCTGCCTGCTCATCTGCTTGATAATCGCCAGCTGAGCCGCGTGACACCTGCCTGCTCATCTGCTTGATAATCGCCAGCTGAGCCGCTTGACACCTGCCTGCTCTTCTGCCTGATAATCGCCAGCGGAGCTGCTCGACACCTGCCTGCTCATCTGCCTGATAATCGCCTGCCTGCTGAGCTGAGGCGCGACACCTGCCTGCTCATCTGCTTGATAATCGCCAGCTGAGCTGCGCGACACCTGCCTGTTCATCTGCTTGATAATCGCCAGCTGAGCCGCGCGACACCTGCCTGCTCATCTGCTTGATAATCGCCAGCTGAGCCGCGTGACACCTGCCTGCTCATCTGCTTGATAATCGCCAGCTGAGCCCGCGACACCTGCCTGCTCATCTGCCTGATAATCGCCAGCTGAGCCGCGCGACACCTGCCTGCTCATCTGCTTGATAATCGCCAGCTGAGCCGCGCGACACCTGCCTGCTCATCTGCTTGATAATCGCCAGCTGAGCCGCGCGACACCTGCCTGCTCTTCTGCCTGATAATCGCCAGTGGAGCTGCTCGACACCTGCCTGGTCATCTGTCTGATAATCACCACCTCAGCCACGCGACACCTGCCTGCTCATCTGCTTGATTGTCGCCAGCTGAGCCGCTCGACACCTGCCTGCTCATCTGCTTGATAATTGCCAGCTGAGCCGCGCGACACCTGCCTGGTCATCTGCTTAATAATCCCCAGCTGAGCCGCGCGACACCTGCCTGCTCATCTGCTTGATAATCCCCAGCTGAGCCCGCGCGACACCTGCCTGCTCATCTGCTTGATATACGCCAGCTGAGCTGCCGCGCGACACCTGCCTGCTCATCTGCTTGATTGTCGCCAGCTGAGCCGCTCGACACCTGCCTGTTCATTTGCTTGATAATCGCCAGCTGAGCCGCGCAACACCTGCCTGCTCATCTGCTTGGTAATTGACAGCTGAGCCGCGAGATACCTGCCTGATCATCTGCTTGATAATCGCCACCTG
>NW_027219627.1:0-6194 GCF_027580195.1 Bos mutus
GATCAGTCACGTGATCAGTGCATGATCAGCCGCGTGATCAGTGCATGATCAGCCACGTGATCAGTGCATGATCAGGGCGTGATCAGTGCGTGATCAGTGCATGATCGTGATCAGTGCATGATCAGCCCGTGATCAGTGCATGATCAGCCACGTGATCAGTGCATGATCAGCCCGTGATCAGTGCATGATCAGCAGCGTGATCAGTGCATGATCAGCCACGTGATCAGTGCATGATCAGCCGCGTGATCAGTGCATGATCAGCCCGTGATCAGTGCATGATCAGCCACGTGATCAGTGCATGATCAGCCACGTGATCAGTGCATGATCAGCCGTGTGATCAGTGCATGATCAGCCGCGTGATCAGTGCATGATCAGCCGCGTGATCAGTGCATGATCAGCCACGTGATCAGTGCATGATCAGTCACGTGATCAGTGTATGATCAGCCCGTGATCAGTGCATGATCAGCCACGTGATCAGTGCATGATCAGCCACGTGATCAGTGCATGATCAGCCACGTGATCAGTGCATGATCAGCCGCGTGATCAGTGCATGATCAGCCACGTGATCAGTGCATGATCAGCCCGCGTGATCAGTGCATGATCAGCCACGTGATCAGTGCATGATCAGCCACGTGATCAGTGCATGATCAGCCACGTGATCAGTGCATGATGTGATCAGCGTGATCAGTGTGCGTGATCAGTGCATGATCAGCCGCGTGATCAGTGCATGATCAGCACGTGATCAGTGCATGATCAGTCACGTGATCAGTGCATGATCAGCCACGTGATCAGTGCATGATCAGCCACGTGATCAGTGCATGATCAGCCACGTGATCAGTGCATGATCAGTCCCGTGATCAGTGCATGATCAGCCACGTGATCAGTGCATGATCAGCCACGTGATCAGTGCATGATCAGATCACGTGATCAGTGCATGATCAGTCACGTGATAGTGCATGATCAGCCACGTGATCAGTGCATGATCAGCCGCGTGATCAGTGTGATCATGCGCGTGATCAGTGCATGATCAGCCGCGTGATCAGTGCATGATCAGTCGTGTGATCAGTGCGTGATCAGTGCACGTGATCAGTGATCAGTGCATGATCAGCCACGTGATCAGTGCATGATCATCACGTGATCAGTGCATGATCAGTCACGTGATCAGTGCATGATCAGCCGCGTGATCAGTGCATGATCAGCCACGTGATCAGTGCATGATCAGCAGTCGCGTGATCAGTGCATGATCAGCCACGTGATCAGTGCATGATCAGCCACGTGATCAGTGCATGATCAGCCACGTGATCAGTGCATGATCAGTCACGTGATCAGTGCATGATCAGCCACGTGATCAGTGCATGATCAGCCACGTGATCAGTGCATGATCAGCCCGTGATCAGTGCATGATCAGCCACGTGATCAGTGCATGATCAGCCGCGTGATCAGTGCATGATCAGCCGCGTGATCAGTGCATGATCAGCCGTGATCAGTGCATGATTCAGCCGCGTGATCAGTGCATGATCAGCCACGTGATCAGTGCATGATCAGCCACGTGATCAGTGCATGATCAGTCCACGTGATCAGTGCATGATCAGGCGTGATCAGTGCATGATCAGCCACGTGATCAGTGCATGATCAGCCACGTGATCAGTGCATGATCAGTCACGTGATCAGTGCATGATCAGCCGCGTGATCAGTGCATGATCAGGCACGTGATCAGTGCATGATCAGCCCGTGATCAGTGCATGATCAGCCACGTGATCAGTGCATGATCAGTCACGTGATCAGTGCATGATGGTGCGTGATCAGTGCGTGATCAGTGCGTGATCAGTGCCACGTCACGTCAGTGCATGATCAGCCACGTGATCAGTGCATGATCAGTCACGTGATCAGTGCATGATCAGCCACGTGATCAGTGCATGATCAGCCGCGTGATCAGTGCATGCATGATCAGTCACGTGATCAGTGCATGATCAGCCACGTGATCAGTGCATGATCAGTCACGTGATCAGTGTGCATGATCAGCCACGTGATCAGTGCATGATCAGCCACGTGATCAGTGCATGATCAGTCACGTGATCAGTGCATGATCAGCCACGTGATCAGTGCATGATCAGTCACGTGATCAGTGCATGATCAGCCACGTGATCAGTGCATGATCAGCCGCGTGATCAGTGCATGATCAGTCGCGTGATCAGTGCATGATCAGCTTCGTGATCAGTGCATGATCAGCCACGTGATCAGTGCATGATCAGCCGTGTCAGTCATGTCAGCATGATCGTGATCCGTGCATGATCAGTCACGTGATCAGTGCATGATCAGTCGCGTGATCAGTGCATGATCAGTCATCGCGTGATCAGTGCATGATCAGCCACGTGATCAGTGCATGATCAGCCACGTGATCAGTGCATGATCAGCCCGCGTGATCAGTGCATGATCAGCCACGTGATCAGTGCATGATCAGCCACGTGATCAGTGCATGATCAGCCATCGCGTGATCAGTGCATGATCAGCCACGTGATCAGTGCATGATCAGCAGCGTGATCAGTGCATGATCAGCCGTGATCAGTGCATGATCAGCAGCGTGATCAGTGCATGATCAGCCACGTGATCAGTGCATGATGATCACGTGATCAGTGCATGATCAGCCCACGTGATCAGTGCATGATCAGTCGCGTGATCAGTGCATGATCAGCCACGTGATCAGTGCATGATCAGCGTGATCGTGATCGCGTGCAGTGCATGATCAGCCACGTGATCAGTGCATGATCAGCCACGTGATCAGTGTGCATGATCAGCCACGTGATCAGTGCATGATCAGCCACGTGATCAGTGCATGATCAGCCACGTGATCAGTGCATGATCAGTCACGTGATCAGTGCATGATCAGCCGTGATCAGTGCATGATCAGCCGCGTGATCAGTGCATGATCAGTCATCGTGATCAGTGCATGATCAGTGCATGATCGTGATCAGTGCATGATCAGCCCGTGATCAGTGCATGATCAGTCACGTGTGATCAGTGCATGATCAGTCACGTGATCAGTGCATGATCAGCCACGTGATCAGTGCATGATCAGCCACGTGATCAGTGCATGATCAGTCGCGTGATCAGTGCATGATCAGCCCGTGATCAGTGCATGATCAGCCACGTGATCAGTGTGCATGATCAGCCACGTGATCAGTGCATGATCAGTCACGTGATCAGTGCATGATCAGCCACGTGATCAGTGCATGATCAGCCACGTGATCAGTGCATGATCAGCCACGTGATCAGTGCATGATCAGCCACGTGTGATCAGTGCATGATCAGCCACGTGATCAGTGCATGATCAGCCACGTGATCAGTGCATGATCAGTCACGTGATCAGTGCATGATCAGCCACGTGATCAGTGCATGATCAGCGCGTGATCAGTGCATGATCAGTCACGTGATCAGTGCATGATCAGGCACGTGATCAGTGCATGATCAGCCACGTGATCAGTGCATGATCAGCCACGTGATCAGTGCATGATCAGTCACGTGAACAGTGCATGATCAGCCACGTGATCAGTGCATGATCAGTCCCGTGATCAGTGCATGATCAGCCACGTGATCAGTGCATGATCAGCCGCGTGATCAGTGCATGATCAGCCGCGTGATCAGTGCATGATCAGTCCCGTGATCAGTGTGCATGATCAGATCAGTGCGTGATCAGTGCATGATCAGCCATTGTCGTGATCATGTGCATGATCAGTGCACGTGATCGCGTGTGCATGATCAGCCGCGTGATCAGTGCATGATCAGCCACGTGATCAGTGCATGATCAGTCACGTGATCAGTCAGTGCATGATCAGCCGCGTGATCAGTGTGCATGATCAGTCCCGTGATCAGTGCATGATCAGTCACGTGATCAGTGCATGATCAGCCACGTGATCAGTGCATGATCAGTCACGTGATCAGTGCATGATCAGCCGCGTGATCAGTGCATGATCAGCCCGTGATCAGTGCATGATCAGCCGCGTGATCAGTGCATGATCAGCCACGTGATCAGTGTGCATGATCAGCCACGTGATCAGTGCATGATCAGCCGCGTGATCAGTGCATGATCAGCCACGTGATCAGTGCATGATCAGCCACGTGATCAGTGCATGATCAGCCACGTGATCAGTGCATGATCAGCCGCGTGATCAGTGCATGATCAGCCACGTGATCAGTGCATGATCAGCCGCGTGATCATGTGTGCATGATCAGCATCGTGATCAGTGATCAGTGCATGATCAGCGCGTGATCAGTGCATGATCAGCGCGTGATCAGTGCATGATCAGCCACGTGATCAGTGCATGATCAGCCACGTGATCAGTGCATGATCAGCCACGTGATCAGTGCATGATCACGTGATCGCGTGATCAGCCGCGTGATCATGATCAGCCACGTGATCAGTGCATGATCAGCCACGTGATCAGTGCATGATCAGCCACGTGATCAGTGCATGATCAGCCACGTGATCAGTGCATGATCAGCCACGTGATCAGTGCATGATCAGCCGCGTGATCAGTGCATGATCAGCCACGTGATCAGTGCATGATCAGCCACGTGATCAGTGCATGATCAGGTGCGTGATCAGTGCATGATCAGTCACGTGATCAGTGCATGATCAGCCACGTGATCAGTGCATGATCAGCCACGTGATCAGTGCATGATCAGCCACGTGATCAGTGCATGATCAGCCGCGTGATCAGTGCATGATCAGTCCACGTGATCAGTGCATGATCCAGCCACGTGATCAGTGCATGATCAGCCACGTGATCAGTGCATGATCAGCCACGTGATCAGTGCATGATCAGCCGCGTGATCAGTGCATGCGCGTGATCCGTGATCAGTGCATGATCAGCCGCGTGATCAGTGTGCATGATCAGCCACGTGATCAGTGCATGATCAGCCCGCGTGATCAGTGCATGATCAGCAGTCACGTGATGTGTGCATGATCAGCCACGTGATCAGTGCATGATGATCAGCCGCGTGATCAGTGCATGATCAGCCACGTGATCAGTGCATGATCAGCCGTGATCAGTGCATGATCAGTCACGTGATCAGTGCATGATCAGCCACGTGATCAGTGCATGATCAGCCGCGTGATCAGTGTGCATGATCAGCGCGTGATCAGTGCATGATCAGTCACGTGATCAGTGCATGATCACGTGATCAGTGTGATCAGTGCGTGATCAGTGCGTGATCAGTGCATGATCAGTGCATCAGCCGCGTGATCAGTGCATGATCAGTCACGTGATCAGTGCATGATCAGCCACGTGATCAGTGCATGAATCAGCCGCGTGATCAGTGCATGATCAGCCGTGTGATCAGTGCATGATCAGCCACGTGATCAGTGCATGATCAGTCACGTGATCAGTGCATGATCAGCCACGTGATCAGTGCATGATCAGCCACGTGATCAGTGCATGATCAGTCACGTGATCAGTGCATGATCAGCCGCGCGTCAGTGCATGATCAGCCCTCGTGATCAGTGCATGATCAGCCACGTGATCAGTGCATGATCAGCCACGCGTGATCAGTGCATGATCAGCCGCGTGATCAGTGCATGATCAGCCACGTGATCAGTGCATGATCAGCCGTGATCGTGTGCATGATCAGCCACGTGATCAGTGCATGATCAGCCGCGTGATCAGTGCATGATCAGCCACGTGATCAGTGCATGATCAGCCCCGTGATCAGTGCATGATCAGCCCGTGATCAGTGCATGATCGTGTGCGTGATGTGCATGAGTGCATGATCAGCCACGTGATCAGTGCATGATCAGCCACGTGATCAGTGCATGATCAGCCACGTGATCAGTGCATGATCAGCCGCGTGATCAGTGCATGATCAGCCGCGTGATCAGTGCATGATCAGCCGCGTGATCAGTGCGTGATCAGTGCGTGATCAGTGCCCGTGATCATCAGCCACGTGATCAGTGCATGATCAGTGCATGATCAGCCACGTGATCAGTGCATGATCAGCCCACGTGATCAGTGCATGATCAGTCACGTGATCGGTGCATGATCAGCCACGTGATCAGTGCATGATCAGCCACGTGATCAGTGCATGATCAGCCACGTGATCAGTGCATGATCAGCCGCGTGATCAGTGCATGATCAGCCACGTGATCAGTGCATGATCATCAGCCACGTGATCAGTGCATGATCAGGCCGTGATCAGTG
>NW_027219628.1:0-3065 GCF_027580195.1 Bos mutus
GCGGGCGGGGTGCGGGGGTCGTTTGGGGTTATCAAAAAGATGAGGGGGAGGTGTGTGTGGGGTCACCCGGCTTTTTCAAGCAGATGGGGGGGCGGGGGCCGGAGGGTCCCGCTGGCGATTATCAAAAAGATGGGGCGGTGTCGCGGCGTTGGGGAGGAAATTTTCAAGCGGGTGAGCTCAGGTGTGGGGGGCTCAGCTGGGTTATCAAACCAAGGGGGAGGGGGTCGCGTAAAACCCCTTTGGGGATTAAACAAACAGATAGCCCCGGGAGGTATGGGTACGCGGGATTATCAACAGATGGCGGGGGGAACGGGGGGCTCACTGGGTTTTCAAACGAAAGAAAGGGGGGGGTGCGGGGCTCCCAAATATTATCAAGGGAGATGGGGAAAGGGGATGTCCCCAGCTGGCGTTATAAACAGATGGGGGCAGGTGTCCGCCGGGGCTGGCGAAAATTTTCAAGGGAAAAAGGCGGACAGGTGTCCGGGGCTCAGTTTGGGGTTATCAAGCAGATGATCAGGCAGGTGTCATGTGGCTAAGCTGGCGAATATCAAGCGAATGAAGCGCAGCGCCGTTAATACAACGGAGCTGTAGCGATTATCAAGCAGATGGCGGGCAGTGCTCAAAGTCTAGCTGGTGATTATCAAGGAGATGATCAGGCAGGTGTCATGTGGCTAAGCTGGCGAATATCAAGCAGATGGCGAGCAGGTGTGCGGGGGCTCGGCTGGCGATTATCAAGCAGGAGGCGGGGCAGGTGTCGTACGGCTCAGCTGGCTATTATCGGCATAGATAAGCAGGCGGAACCCGCTATTATCCTGGCTCAGCTGAGATTATCAGCAAATGATCAGGCAGGTGTCGTGGCTCAGTTTTGATTATCAAGCATGGGCGGGCAGGTGTCATGCTCAGCTGGCGATTATCAGGCAGATGGCGGGCGGTGTCGCCCAGAGGCTCAGCTGGCGATTATCAAGCAGATGGCGGGCGAGTGCTGCTTGGCTCAGCTGGTGATTATCAAGCAGTTGGCGGGCGGTGTCGCGCGGCTCAGTGGCGATTATGATGCAGATGAATCAAACAGGATCCCCGCAAAGGCTCAAGTGATTATCAAGCAGATGGCGGGCAGGTGTGTGCGGCGGCTCCAGCTACCAGTATAAAGCGAATGATCAGGCGGTGTGTGTCGCGAGCTCAGCTGGCATTATCAGGCAGAATGGCCGGGCGCGTGTCGTGCGGCTCGGCTGGCGTTTATCAAGCAAATGAGCAGGCAGATGTTGCTGGCGGCTCGGCTGGCGAATATCAAGTGGATGAAGGCGGGTTGCGGCGGGGCTCAGCTGGCGGTATCAAGCAGATGGCGGGCAGGTATCACCGGCTCGCTGGCGATTATAAGGCAGATGGCGGGCAGGTGTCACCGGCTCATCTGGCGAATATAAGGCAGATGGGCGGGCAGGTGGCGCATGGCTCAGCTGGCGATTATCAGGCGAATGGTGGACAAGGTATCCACCAGCTATTTCGCGATTATCAAGGCAAATGAGCGGGCAGGTGTCGCGAGACTCAGTTGACGATTATCAGCAGATGAGCGGGCGGGTGTCGTGGGGGGTCACCTGGTGATTATCAAAAACAGTAGGCGGGCAGGGTGTCGCCAGAGGCTCAGCTGGCTATTATCAAGCGAATGGAGGGCAGGTGTCGTGCTCACCTGGTGATTTTTCAAGCGAATGGCGGGCAGGTATCGGGCTCAGCTGGCGTTATCAAGCAGATGAGCGGGCGCGTGTCCTTTGCGTCTCAGCGAGGTCATCAAGCAGATGGTGCTTCAGGTGTCGTGCAGCTCAGCTGGCTATTATCAACAGATGAGCGGGCAGGTGTCACTGGGGCTCAGCTGGCGATTATCAAGCAGATGAGCGGCAGGTGTCATGACTCAACTGGCGATTATCGGCAGATGGCGGTCAGGTGTACGCGGGGCTCAGCTGGCGATTATCAAGCGAATGGCCGGGCGGTGTCGAGGCTCAGCTGGCGTTATCAAGCATATGGCGGGCGGGTATCATGAGGCTCAGCTGGCGTTATCATGCAGATGGTGGGCAGGTGTCGCGTAGCTCAGCTGGCGTTATCAAAGCAGATGGGCTGGGCAGGCGTTATCAATGATGAGCGGGCAGGTGCCGCTCGGCTCGGCTCCGATATCAAGCAGATGGTGGGCAGGTGCCGGCGGGGAGCCATTATCAAGCGGCGGGCGGGTGTCGTGTAGCTCGGCTGGCGATTATCAAGCAGATGGCGGGCAGGTGTCGTGGCGGCTCGCTGGCGATTATCAAAGAAGATGATCGGTCCCGCAGGTCGCCTTAGGGCTCAGCTGGCGATTATCAGGCAGAGGCGGCAGGTGTCGCGCGGCTCGTGGTCATACCAAGCAGATGAGCTGCAGGTCGTGGGAGCTGGCGTTATCAGCAGATGGCAATGCGGGGCTCGGCGCGTTAGCAGGTGTTGGGAAGTTCTCAGTTGGTGATTATCAAGCAGATGAGCGGGCAAGGTGTCGAGCGGCTCAGCTGGCGAATATCAAGCAGATGAGCGGGCGGTGCCGCGCGGCTCACAGCTGGCGATTATCAAGCCGGATGAGCAGGCAGGTGTCATGTGACTCAGCTGGCGATTATCAAGCAGATGAGCGGGCAGGTGTCATGTGGCTCCAGCTGGCGTTATCAAAGCGAATAGCAGGCATGTCGGCCCGGTGCTCAGCTGGCGATTATCAAAGCGATGGCGGGCGGTGTCGCCGGGGCTCAGCTGGCGTTATCAGAGATGAGCGGGCAGGTGTCGCGCGATTATGTGCGTTATCAAGCAGATGAGCGGGCGGGTGTCGCGGTGCCTGTGGGGATTATCAAAACAGATGAAGGAGCGGAGTAGGGAAACAACTGGCGATTATCAAACAGATGGCGTACAGGTGTCGCGGGGCTCGGCTGGCGATTATCAAGCAGATGAGCAGGCAGGTATCGCCGGCTCTCCTGGCTATTATCAAGCAGATGGCCGGGCAGGTGTCGTGGCTCAGCTGGCGATTATCAAGCAGGGGGCGGGCGGGTGTCGCGGGCTCAGTGGCCCATTAT
>NW_027219629.1:0-1772 GCF_027580195.1 Bos mutus
GGATCGAGCCTCAGGAAAAACCCCCGGGTATTTGAAAAAAACCCAAAACCAGTTGCTTTTGGCTTTTGCTCTCCCCCGGTTTCCCGGGCTTTCCCCCCCATCTTTTTAAAAAACCAACATTCTAATTCCTTTCTTTTTCCCCCGACTTCAGGGGGTCTCCATCGGGGGAACCCTAAAACTAATATGGGGTTTTTTGGGCCCCCGAGAATTCTGGGGAGGGCCCCTTGCTGTGAAGGGGCCTTTTGCCTTAGTGGTTTCTTTTCTTTAAGTTTGTTGGGTTTTTCCTCCAACTCCACTCCTTTTTTTCCCAATCCCGGAAACTTTTTTAAATTCTTGCATTTTGTTGCATAAAATTTAAAAATCTCTCCTTCAAAATACCCCGGATGTTGGGGCTGGCCCCGGGAGGTGGGGCCCGAACAGGGACCTCAGGCGATATCAAAAAGGGGCACCGGCCCGCAATCCGGGCAATGGGGGGGGTCCCCGGGGGCCGGATTGCTGCTCGGGTGGCCTAATCAAACCCCGTGAAAAGGGGGAATCCCTCAGCTGGCTGTTGCGGGGACGGTCGCCCCCGCCGGTGTCCAATGGGCCCCCGGAATCGCAGTCGCTCGTTGCCGGGGTGGCCAGGGAAACCCCGCTCAGGGGGCCCGATCCCCGGCTCCCCGGCCTGTCTCCCTGGCGTCAAGTCCGATCCCTGCGGCATGCGCTGATCCCTGGCTCCTGCAGATCCGGGCTGCACAGCAGATGGGGGTATCCCCCACGTCCCAGGCTCATCTCACTGATCACGGGTTTTTCGGGCAAATCAGTACTGACAGGGGGTCAGGGACTTCCCACTGATCCCGGGGTGATCAGGAACCCCTTTTTTGCTTATGGGTGGCTTTCGTTTGTCCCTGTTTTCAACGTGCCACGAGGCGCGTCGTCTTCCCCGGTCAGTCTTTTTTATGATATCGGTGAGCATGCCCATTTGCAGGGGGAAGGGATTCCCCCTGGACAAAAGGTCAAGGGAAGGGAACGGGAGAAATCGGGATCCCTCAGGGGTCCGGGGGATTCTCGGCCCCCCCAAAAAAAAAGGGGCTCCTACCTTTTTTGCTTTTTCTCTCCCCCTGATTTCCTGGGATCTGTCCCCACCACCCTCCCCCTGTCAAAATTTAAACACAGCCCCAATTCATAAAGTTCCTTGTCTTTTTCCCCTTTACTTCCAGCTGAGTCCCCATCTGGGCGGAACCTGACACTTTACCTGGGTGCAAAGCCCATAAAAGGTGTCAGGGGGGGCACCTTTTTGGCTTCGGGGCCCCTGTGGCTTAAAAAGTGGTCAAATTTTTGTCTTGGTTTGATTTTTCTTTGTAAACCAACACTCAGTCTTTTTTTCCCCCCCAGTTTTTCCCCTCTGGCTCCCCTCATTTTTTTTGACACTCGTTGCAAAAAAAAAAGCCTGGGCCCTCTCCCCTTCTACCTGGTCAGTTGGGGCGGTGCCCGGGAAAATGGCGCCGAACGGGACCTCGGGGGCGATACTAAAAGGCTGAGCCCCCCAAACCCACCCCTCAGCGGGCAATGCATGGGCTCAGCGGTGACAAAATCTTTGCTCCTGGCAAAATCAACGCGTGGGCGAATGCGAGCCGGGGGTTGCGCAATGACGGAAACGCGCTCGCTGGCTTTTCAAACAGATGGGCCCGGGAATCCCCCTCCTGGCTGTCTGCAGATGGCGGCAAAAACACGCGCTCCAGGCCTATCCGTGCTCTGCGGCACGTCCGTGGCTGATCAAGTCCCAAAATCAC
>NW_027219630.1:0-6139 GCF_027580195.1 Bos mutus
CTGGTTAGCAGTGGCCGTCTCGACACTGTGTCACACACATGCATGGAGGAGCCAGGTACCACCATTTGAGGCTCCGTCTGAGGTGGGCCATGTACAGATATTCTAAGCAGCCCCCTTGGGAATACAAAGGTCCATGTAAAGGCACTGAAGGGCATAGAGCCATCTGGCTTGTCCAGTGGTGGTAGGTGTATGCATGATAGATCTAGCCTCAAGACAGTTAGCGTCTTAGCTTGGAAAGGTGCATTTGTCCTGATTCCTGCTGCAGATGCACTAATTTGGGAGCTCTGGTGATGTCGATTCTAAAAAGCAATGAAGCTTCTGTGGTTTGTGATTGGAGCCCCAGGTCAGATCTGGGGCCCTAACCGTTGCATCCCTTTGGGTTGCACCAAGTTCCTGAGTGCCATATGGGCTGCAGTGGCTGCAGAGACCTGGGAATGGTGGCAGTTGTGAGTTAATGACCCATTTCTGCCCTTGGCAGTGCCTGGGTGGCACCTCTGTCACATGCAAGGTCTTGGGAGGGTCATATGGACTATGCTGTGGTCCTGAGCTGCATTCCTCCTGCAGGTTGGCCAGAGGCCCGAAGAATGTTTGTGCAGGTGAGGAAGAGTGCAGTGTGATTTACTGGGACAGTATGTCCGCTGAGGCTTGCAGGCACTGTTGTTCTGTTTCAATGTACAGTGGAGTCTTTTGGAGCTGCCATCAACTGGATTCACAGAGGGACAGGGCGTTGCTAGTCCCTTAGGAGAGGCTCGGTGAAGGTGACCTTTGTGGCCTTGTTGTCCCTGCCAGTGAAAGGACTCTCAAGGGGGCATCTTTGGTGCCTTGAAGAGTTGCAATAAAGAGGCCAGGAACCAGCCCAGTGGGTGTTACGTGGGGTGACACACACATACCTTGGCCGCCATTGTCCCTTGACCTGGAATTATCAAGATTCCCTAAGGTTGGGCCTTGGCCAGCCTGATAGCACCCATGTGTTTGCCCCCTGGCAGTAAGAGGCATCAACCTTTGAGGACCACCACAGTTGTGATAGACATTTGCTCATTGGTTGCGCTACCAAAGGCTGCCTCAGTGTAGGAGACAACAGCTCCCCGCTGGCACTGAGACCTGGCATCCACAGTCTTCCCTGCTTGGAATCTTCTAAGTCTTCCTAGAAAACATCCCTGGTGATCTGTTAGGCCCATGGTCGTGTTGCCCGCCTTCTTCCCTGTGGGTCTTGCTGGATGCTCCTTGTCCCTGGGCTGAGGCCCTGGGCTTCAGATTAGTGAGTCGCCTTTGTTGCATAATGAATTCAATTGGACCAAGCCCTGCATTATGAGGCTCTCTAGGGTGTGTGGTCAGTACCCAGGGCCCTGAGCTGTAGATTTGAGGATAATCTGGCCAGAAGAGATCCGTTTCATGGAATTGACCCCTGGTTCCTGGTACCTAGGGATGACCAGGTTCCATCTTGCAGTTCAGGAGGCTGGACTTTGATTGGGGCTGACTGGCGAGGCGAATCATGCCTGATTCTTTTTTCCTGTGGAGGTGCAGTGGGCCATATCTGCCCTAATTGCCAAGTTCTCCCTTACTGTGCAGTTGTCTGAGAGAATTTTCTTGTTAGGTGAGAGGTGGGACTTGTGACAAGGACCTGAGGCTATAGTAGTGACTCCGCGTGGTCTCAGGGTATGTGGCGTTACACAGATTCTCCATAAAGGTGACCTGGGCAGTCAGGTCTCTGCGTTGGTCAGAATCATGGTTCATGGAGGTGAGGCCTGAGCCTATGTCAACAGCCCCTCCAGTGAAATTTTGCATGGATCTTGTGGGAGATGCCAAGTGTCATCCCATTTCTATTGGGATGGTGGGAAGTCAGGACTCCATGGAGGTAGCACGCGTATTCATGCTGGGGCCTTTGCATGCAGGTCTCCTGAGACTTGGATACAGACGATTTCAACACACACCCAAAATGCTGAGAATGCATTTTGTTGAGTACACCAGAATGCAGGCACTCAAGCTCGCTTGAATCCCGTGCTGCCCTTGCAGCAGTCAGAAAGACACCCACATGCACTTGAGCCTCATTGCACTCTTTTGAAGATAGGTAATGATCGTCTATGAGATCAATAATATAGTTGGAGTGCAGATACAGGCCTTCCCTAGTGAAACACTTGCATCAATAGTGAGAGATAAGTACACATCATAAGCATTCCTGTGCTTTCTGTCCATAGTCAGTGAAGTTGCCAGAGTATGACTGTCCATCAGCCAGAGATAGAACCCCCACCCGTGGGAGGCAGTGACTCAAGGTGCAAAGGGAGTCCGGCAAAGTGTAGGCGCACCGAGTTGCTGCCACTGCTTTTGGATCACCCAGCACAGTGCGGCTTCTCTGCAAGGCGTGCCATTGAATTTCAGGTTTCCATGGGGACTGCCTGAGTGGTTGTCACGTGTGGAGGACCATTCCCTCTTGCTGCAGGAAACCTGAGAGGCTCTGAGTTCCCCCTGGCTGTGGAGGACTCTCAGGTCCCTGGCTCCTCATAAGGAGCAGCCACCGTGAGGAAGTGGGCAACTAAGCCAACACGATGCTCGGATGATAATCAAACACCCTCACATGCATTCCTTGGAAAATCTGAACAAAATGAGTGAGAATCACTACCGCCTTCCTCATCAAAACTGAGGTCCAGCACGCTGCCTCCCTTTGGGGTTGAGGGTGGGACTGGTTAGCAGGAGGGCTGCCCCGACTGGTGTCACCACGCTGGAGGAGCCAGGTCACCACCATTTATGCAGGCTCCGCCTGAGGGTGGGCCATGTACAGAGGTTTTGAAGCGTCCCTTGGAATACAAGGTCCATGTAAAGGCACTGGAGGGACATAGAGCCATCTGGCTTGTCCAGGTGGTAGGAGGCTCGAGTAGATCCAGCCTCAAGACAGTTGACGTCTTAGCTTGGAAAGGTGCATTTTGTCCTGATTCCTGCTGCAGATGCACCAATTGGGGCTCTGGTGATGTCGTATTCTAAAGCAATGAAGCTTTTGTGGTTTGGTGATTGGAGCTCTGTCAGATCTGGAGGCCCTTCACTACATGCATCCCTTTGGGTTGAGATTCTTGAGCTGGTGTGGGCTGCAGTGGCTGCAGAGACCTGGGGGAATGGTGGCAGTGTGAAAGTTAATAGGCCCATTTCTGCCCCTGGCAGTGCCTCAATTGCAACTCCTGTCACATGCTTGAGTCTTGGAGGTCGCCATGGACTATGCTGTGGTCCTAGGCCTGCATTCTCCTGCAGGCTGGGCCAGAGGCCCAGAGAAGAATGTTTCAGCAGGTGAGGAAAAGTGCAGTGTGATTTACTGGGACAGTATGTCCGCTGGAGGCTTGCAGGCACTGCTGTTCTGTTTTCAGTAACAGCAGTAAACTTTGAGCTGCCATCAGCTGGGTACAGAGGACAGGCATTGCTTGTCCTTAGGAGGCTCGGTGAAAGGTGACCTTTTGTGGCCTTGTTGTCCCACTGCCAGTAGAAGGACTCCTCAAAGGGCATCTTTGGTGCCTTGAAGAGGGCAATAAAGAGGCCAAGGAACCAGCCCAGTGGGTAGTTATTGAGTGTACACATGCCCCTTGGCCGCCATTTGTCCCCCGGCCTGAATTATCAAGATTCCTAAGGTTGGGGCCAGCCGCCAGTCTCTGATGGCACCCATGTGTTTGCCCCCTGGCAGTGAGGCATCAACCTTTGAGGACCACCACAGTTGTGATAGACATTGCTCATTGGTTGGTATACCAAGGCTGCCTCAGTGTAGGAGACAACAGCTCCCTATGGCACTGTGGCAGAGACCTGGCACATCCACGGTCCCTCCCTGGCAGGTCTTCTGAAGTCTTCCTGAAAGCATCCCTGGTGATCTGTGAGCTTCCCTGGTCGCTGTTCTTTCTCTTCCTGTGGGGTCTTGCTGGATGCTCATTGTCCCTGGGTGAGCCGAGGCCTGGAGGCTTCAGATTTAGGTGAGTCGCCTTTTTGCTGCTAAATAACGAATTCTGGACCAAGCCCTGCATTATGAGAGCTTTCAGGGTGTGGTCAGTACCCAGGGCCCTGCAGGCTGTAGAGATTTGAGGATAATCTGCCAGGAAAGGAATCCTGCTTGTGGGAGTGACCCCTGGTTCCTGGTAAATTGAGGATGACCAGGGTTCCATCTTGCAGTTTCCAGGGAGGCTGACTTTTGATTGGGGCTGACTGGCAGCAGACACGCATGCCCCGAATTCTTCCTATTGAGGGGTGCAGGGCCACATCTGCCCTAGTGCCAAGTTCTCCTTACTGTGCAGTTGTCTGGGAAAAATTTTCTTGTTAGGTAGGAGGTGGACTTGTGACAAGGGGACCCTGAGCTATAGTAGCTCACGTAGTCTCGTAGGTATGTGGCATTCACACAGATTCTCCGGGGCAAAGGTGACCCTGGGCAGTCAGTGGTCTCTGGGCTGGTCAGAGATCATGGTTCATGAGATTGGGATCAGAGCCTATGTCAACAGCCCCCTCAGTGAAATTCTGCATGATCTTGTGAAGATGCTGTCATCCCATTTCGTGGGAGGTGGAGGTCAGGACTCCATGGAGGTGGCACGATGTTCATACTGCAGGGCCTTTTGCAAAGGCCCTGAGACTTGATACCCAGACAGATTTTCCAGACACACACCCAAAATGCTGAGAATGCATTTTTATTGGTACACCAGAATGCAGGCACTAAGCTCACATCAACCTCGCTACCTTTTGCACGCTGGGTCAGAAAGACACCCACATGCACTTGAGCCTCATTTGCCGACTCTTTTGAAAGATAGGTAACCAGTCGTCTGTAAAGGATCAATATAGTTGGGGCAGATACAGGCCTTCCCCAGTGAAACACTTGCATCAATATTGAGAGACACAAGTACACATCTTAAGCATTCTGTGCTTTTGTCCACTTGTCAGGTGAAGTTGCCAGGTATGACTGTCCATCAGCCAGAGATGAACCCCACCCGTGAGGCAGTGACCTGGCGTGCAAGTGAGTCCGGCAAGAAGTGTGGCGACCCGAGTTGCTGCCACTCGCTTTTTGATCACCTGGCACGGTACGGCTTCTCCCGCCCCAAGACGGTCGTGAATTTCAGGTTTCCCTGGGACTGCCTGGAGTGGTTGCACGAGCAGAGGGACCGCCTCTTGCTGGAGAAGCCTGAGGGCTCTGAGTTCCCTGGCTGCTGGAGGACTCGGGTCACTGGTCCTCCTGGAGCAGCCCTGCTGCCGGGAGGAGGTGGGGCAAGCCAGCACGTGCTCGGATCGATGATGACACCCCACATGCATTCCCTTGAAAATCTGAACAAAATGAGTGAGAACTCACTACCGCCTCTCATCGTAAACTGGAGGTCCAGCACGCTGCCTCCCTGGGCTGGGAGGGTGGACCGTTAGCAGTGAGGGCTCCACTGTGTCACACACACGCTGGAGGAGCCAGGTCACCACCCATTTGCGTAGGCTCCCGCCTGAGGGTGGGGCCATGTACAGATATTCTAGCGGCCTCTTGGAATACAAGGTCCATGTAAAGGCACTGAGGAGCAGGAGCCATCTGGCGGTCCAGTGGTGGTAGGTGTCGCAGTAGATCCCTAGCCTCAAGACAGTTGACGCCTTAGCTTGAAAGGTGCATTTTTGTCCTGATTCCTGCTGCAGATGCACCACTGGGGGGCTCTGGTGATGTCGATTCTAAAGCAAATGAAGCTTCTGTGGTTTGTGATTGAGCCCCAGGTCAGATCTGAGGCTCTCGCCGCTGCATCCCTTTGCTCTGAGATTCCTGGAGTGTTATGTGGCTGCAGTGGCTGCAGAGACCTGGGGGGAATGGTGGCAGCTGTGAAAGTTAATAGGCCCATTTCTGCTTTTGCAGTGCCTGAATTGCAACCCTGTCACATGCTTGAGTCTTGAGGTCGCCATGGACTATGCTGTGGTCCTAGGCCTGCATTCCTCCTGCAGGTTGGGCCAGAGGCCCAGAGAAGAATGTTTGTGCAGGTGAGGAAAAGTGCAGGCAGTGATTACTGGGACAGTATGTCCGCTGAGGCTTGCAGGCACTGTTGTTCTCTGTTTTCTGTAATACAGTGGGTCCTTTTGAGCTGCCATCACCAGCTGGGTACAGAGGACAGGGCACAAGGCTTGTCCTTAGGGGCTGGGTGAAAGGTGACCTTTGTGGCCTTGTTGT
>NW_027219631.1:0-1597 GCF_027580195.1 Bos mutus
AGATCAAGTGACAGATTATGCACTCTTCACGTGCCTGATCATGCACTAATCATGTGGCTGATCATGCACTGAAGACGAAGCTGACCATACACTGACCACAGGACCACGCATGCACTGATCACTTGGCTGAACATGCACTGATCACGTGGGTGATCATGGACTGATCACATGGCTGATCATACACAGATTACGTGACTGATCATGCACTACTCACGTTGCGGATCATGCACTGATCACGCGGCTGATCATACACTGATCAGGAGTCAGTACATGCACTCATCACGTGTCTGATCATACACTGATCACATTACTGATAATGCACTGAACACCTGCCTGATCATGCACTGATCACGTGGCTCATCATGCACTGATCACAAAGCTGATCATACACTGAGTACGTGACTGTGCATGCACTGATTACTTGGCTGATCTTGTACTGTTCATATGGCTGATCATGCACTGATCACGTGGTTGATCATACAATGATCACGTGGCTGATCATACACTGATCACGTGACTGTGCATGCACTGATCTCGTGGCTGCTCATGCACTGATCACGTGGCTGATCATGCACTGATCACGTGGCTGATCATGCACTGATCACGTTCCTGATCATACACTGATCACGAGACTGCAAATGCACTGATCACGTTGCTGATCATGCAATGATCACCTGGCTGATCATGCACTGATAACCTTGCTATCATACACTGATCACGTGACTGATCATGCACTCTTCACGTGCCTGATCATGCACTGATCACGTGGCTGACCATGCACTGATCACGAAGCTGATCATACACTGATCACGTGACTGTGCATGCACTGATCACGTGGCTGATCATGCGCTGATAACCTGGCTATCATACACAGATCAAGTGACAGATTATGCACTCTTCACGTGCCTGATCATGCACTAATCATGTGGCTGATCATGCACTGAAGACGAAGCTGACCATACACTGACCACGGGACCATGCATGCACTGATCACTTGGCTGAACATGCACTGATCACGTGGGTGATCATGGACTGATCACATGGCTGATCATACACAGATTACGTGACTGATCATGCACTACTCACTTTGCGGATCATGCACTGATCACGTGACTGATCATGCACTGATCATGTGGCTATCATGCACTGATCACGTGACTGATCATACACTGATCACGTGACTGATCATGCACTGATCACGTGCCTGATCATGCACTGATCACGTGGCTGATCATGCACTGATCACGAAGCTGATCATACACTGATCACGTGACTGATCATGCACTGATCACGTGGCTGATCATGCACTGATCACGTGGCTGATCATGCACTGATCACGTGGCTGATCATGCACTGATCACGTGACTGATCATGCACTGATCACGTGGCTGATCATGCACTGATCACGTGGCTGATCATGCACTGATCAGAGGCTGATCATGCACTCATCACGTGCTGATCATACACTGATCACATTACTGATAATGCACTATCATGCATGCACTGATCACGTGGCTGATCATGCACTGATCACGAAGCTGATCATACACTGATCACGTGACTGTGCATGCACTGATCACGTGGCTGAACATGCAAT
>NW_027219632.1:0-5464 GCF_027580195.1 Bos mutus
TCAGTTCATTATCAGGCAGGTGATGACTGCAGGATCAGTCACGTGATAAGTGCATGATCAGGCACGTGATCAGTTCATGATCAGCCACGTGATCAGTGAAAGATCAGCCATGGGATCAGTGCATGCACAGTCACGTGATCAGTACATGCACAGTCACGTGATCAGTGTATGATCAGCTTCATGATCAGTGCATGATGAGCCACGGGATCAGTGCACGTGCAGTCTCGTGATCAGTGTATGATCAGGCATGTGATAAGTGCATGATCAGCCACGTGATCAGTGCATGATCAGCCACGTGATCAGTGCATGCTCAGTCACGTGATCAGTGCATGACAGTCACGTGATCAGTCATGATCAGCCACGTGATCAGTGTATGATCAGCCACGTGATCAGTGCATGATCAGCCAGACGTGTTCAGTGCAAGATCAGCCACGTGATCAGTGCATGATCAGTCACGTGATCAGTGCATGATCAGCCTCGTGATGATGATCAGCGCGTGATCAGTGCATGATCAGCCACGTGATCAGTGCATGATCAGCCACGTGATCAGTGCATGATCGTGATCAGTGCATGATCAGCCAGGTGATCAGTGCATGATCAGCCACGTGATCAGTGCATGATCAGTCACGTGATCAGTGCATGATCAGGCACGTGATCAGTGCATGATCAGCCACGTGATCAGTGCATGATCAGCACGTGATCAGTGCATGATCAGTCACGTGATCAGTGCATGATCAGCCACGTGATCAGTGCATGATCAGCCACGTGATCAGTGCATGATCAGCCACGTGATCAGTGCATGATCAGTCACGTGATCAGTGTATGATCAGCTCACGTGATCAGTGCATGATCAGCCACGTGATCAGTGCATGATCAGCCACGTGATCAGTGCATGATCAGTCACGTGATCAGTGCATGATGATCAGTCATCGTGATCAGTGCATGATCAGCCACGTGATCAGTGCATGATCAGCCACGTGATCAGTGCATGATCAGTCACGTGATCAGTGCATGATCAGCCACGTGATCAGTGCATGATCAGCCACGTGATCAGTGCATGATCAGATCAGCGTGATCAGTGCATGATCACGTGATCAGTGCATGATCAGCACGTGATCAGTGCATGATCAGCCACGTGATCAGTGCATGATCAGCCACGTGATCAGTGCATGATCAGTCACGTGATCAGTGCATGATCAGCACGTGATCAGTGCATGATCAGCCACGTGATCAGTGCATGATGATCGTGATCACGTGATCAGTGCGTGATCAGTGCATGATCACGTGATCAGTGCATGATCAGCCACGTGATCAGTGCATGATCAGCCACGTGATCAGTGCATGATCAGCCACGTGATCAGTGCATGATCAGCCACGTGATCAGTGCATGATCAGCCACGTGATCAGTGCATGATCAGTCACGTGATCAGTGCATGATCAGCCACGTGATCAGTGCATGATCAGCCACGTGATCAGTGCATGATCAGTCACGTGATCAGTGTGCATGATCAGTGCATGATCAGTGCATGATGATCAGTGCATGATCAGATCACGTGATCAGTGCATGATCAGCCACGTGATCAGTGCATGATCAGCCACGTGATCAGTGCATGATCAGCCACGTGATCAGTGCATGATCAGATCGTGATCAGTGCATGATCAGCCACGTGATCAGTGCATGATCAGCCACGTGATCAGTGCATGATCAGCCACGTGATCAGTGCATGATCAGCCACGTGATCAGTGCATGATGATCAGCCACGTGATCAGTGCATGATCAGCCACGTGATCAGTGCATGATCAGCCACGTGATCAGTGATGATCCACGTGATCAGTGCATGATCAGCCACGTGATCAGTGCATGATCAGCCACGTGATCAGTGCATGATCAGTCACGTGATCAGTGCATGATCAGTCACGTGATCAGTGCATGATCAGCCACGTGATCAGTGCATGATCAGCCACGTGATCAGTGCATGATCAGCCACGTGATCAGTGCATGATCAGCACGTGATCAGTGCATGATCAGCCACGTGATCAGTGCATGATCAGCCACGTGATCAGTGCATGATCAGCACGTGATCAGTGCATGATCAGTCACGTGATCAGTGCATGATCAGTCACGTGATCAGTGCATGATCAGCCACGTGATCAGTGCATGATCAGCCAGCGTGATCAGTGCATGATCAGTCACGTGATCAGTGCATGATCAGCCACGTGATCAGTGCATGATCAGCCACGTGATCAGTGCATGATCAGCATCGCGTGATCAGTGCATGATCAGCCACGTGATCAGTGCATGATCAGTCACGTGATCAGTGCATGCATCAGTCACGTGATCAGTGCATGATCAGTCACGTGATCAGTGCATGATCAGCCACGTGATCAGTGCATGATCAGCCACGTGATCAGTGCATGATCAGCCACGTGATCAGTGCATGATCAGCCACGTGATCAGTGCATGATCAGCCACGTGATCAGTGCATGATCAGCCACGTGATCGTGTGCATGATCAGGATCACGTGATCAGTGCATGATCAGATCACGTGATCAGTGCATGATCAGCCACGTGATCAGTGCATGATCAGATCAGTCACGTGATCAGTGCATGATCAGCCGCGTGATCAGTGCATGATCACGTGATCCACGTGATCAGTGCATGATCAGCCACGTGATCAGTGCATGATCAGCCACGTGATCAGTGCATGATCAGTCACGTGATCAGTGTGATCAGATCATGATCAGCCGTGATCAGTGCATGATCAGTCACGTGATCAGTGCATGATCAGCCACGTGATCAGTGTGCATGATCAGCCACGTGATCAGTGCATGATCAGCCACGTGATCAGTGCATGATCAGCCACGTGATCAGTGCATGATCAGTCACGTGATCAGTGCATGATCAGTCACGTGATCAGTGCATGATCAGCCACGTGATCAGTGCATGATCAGCCACGTGATCAGTGCGTGATCAGTGCATGATCAGATCCACACGTGATCAGTGCATGATCAGCCACGTGATCAGTGCATGATCAGCCACGTGATCAGTGCATGATCAGCCACGTGATCAGTGCATGATCAGCCACGTGATCAGTGCATGATCAGCCACGTGATCAGTGCATGATCAGTCACGTGATCAGTGCATGATCAGCCACGTGATCAGTGCATGATCAGCCACGTGATCAGTGCATGATCAGCCACGTGATCAGTGCATGATCAGCCACGCGTGATCAGTGCATGATCAGTCACGTGATCAGTGCATGATCAGCCGCGTGATCAGTGCATGATCAGCCACGTGATCAGTGCATGATCAGCCACGTGATCAGTGCATGATCAGCCACGTGATCAGTGCATGATCAGCCACGTGATCAGTGCATGCATGATCAGCCACGTGATCAGTGCATGATCAGCCACGTGATCAGTGCATGATCAGCCACGTGATCAGTGCATGATCAGCCACGTGATCAGTGCATGATCAGCCACGTGATCAGTGCATGATCAGTCACGTGATCAGTGCATGATCATGATCAGCGTGATCAGTGCATGATCAGTCACGTGATCAGTGCATGATCAGCAGTCGTGATCAGTGCATGATCAGTCATGATGATCAGTGCATGATCAGCCACGTGATCAGTGCATGATCAGCCACGTGATCAGTGCATGATCAGCCACGTGATCAGTGCATGATCAGCCACGTGATCAGTGCATGATCAGCCATCGTGATCAGTGCATGATCAGTCGTGATCAGTGCATGATCAGTCACGTGATCAGTGCATGATCAGCCACGTGATCAGTGCATGATCAGCCACGTGATCAGTGCATGATCAGTCACGTGATCAGTGCATGATCATCAGTCACGTGATCAGTGCATGATCAGCCACGTGATCAGTGCATGATCAGTCACGCGTGATCAGTGCATGATCAGTCACGTGATCAGTGCATGATCAGCCACGTGATCAGTGCATGATCAGCCACGTGATCAGTGCATGATCAGCCACGTGATCAGTGCATGATCAGGTCACGTGATCAGTGCATGATCAGCCACGTGATCAGTGCATGATCAGTCACGTGATCAGTGCATGATCAGCCACGTGATCAGTGCATGATCAGCCACGTGATCAGTGCATGATCAGCCACGTGATCAGTGCATGTTCAGTCACGTGATCAGTGCATGATCAGCACGTGATCAGTGCATGATCAGCCACGTGATCAGTGCATGATCAGCCACGTGATCAGTGCATGATCAGCCACGTGATCAGTGCATGATCAGTGCGTGATGATCATGATGTCATGATCCGTGATCAGTGCATGATCAGCCACGTGATCAGTGCATGATCAGCCACGTGATCAGTGCATGATCAGCCGTGATCAGTGCATGATCAGCCACGTGATCAGTGCATGATCAGCCACGTGATCAGTGCATGATCAGCCACGTGATCAGTGCATGATCAGATCCACGTGATCAGTGCATGATCAGTCACGTGATCAGTGATCAGTGATGATCAGTCACGTGATCAGTGCATGATCAGCCACGTGATCAGTGCATGATCAGCCACGTGATCAGTGCATGATCAGCCCACGTGATCAGTGCATGATCAGCCACGTGATCAGTGCATGATCAGCCACGTGATCAGTGCATGATCAGCCACGTGATCAGTGCATGATCAGTCGCGTGATCAGTGCATGATCAGCCGCGTGATCAGTGCATGATCAGCCACGTGATCAGTGCATGATCAGCCACGTGATCAGTGCATGATCAGGCGCGTGATCAGTGCATGATCAGCCACGTGATCAGTGCATGATCAGTGCATGCATGATCAGTCCGTGATCAGTGCATGATGCATGTCATGATCAGTGATCATGATCAGATCGTGATCAGTGCATGATCAGCCACGTGATCAGTGCATGATCAGCCACGTGATCAGTGCATGATCAGATCACGTGATCAGTGCATGATCAGTCACGTGATCAGTGCATGATCAGCACGCGTGATCAGTGCATGATCAGCCACGTGATCAGTGCATGATCAGCCACGTGATCAGTGCATGATCAGCCACGTGATCAGTGCATGATCAGTCACGTGATCAGTGCATGATGATCAGCGTGATCAGTGCATGATCAGCCACGTGATCAGTGCATGATCAGTCACGTGATCAGTGATCATGATGATGAGCTGCATGATCAGTGCATGATCAGCCACGTGATCAGTGCATGATCAGTCACGTGATCAGTGCATGATCAGCCACGTGATCAGTGCATGATCAGCCACGTGATCATTGCATGTTCAGCCACGTGATCAGTGTGCATGCACAGTCACGTGATCAGTGTATGATTCAGCCCGTGATCAGTGCATGGTCAGCCACGTGATCAGTTCATTATCAGGCAGGTGATGACTGCATGATCAGTCACGTGATAAGTGCATGATCAGCCTTGTGATCAGTGCATGCACAAATCAGTGTATGAT
>NW_027219633.1:0-5643 GCF_027580195.1 Bos mutus
TCAGCTGAGCCGCGCGACACCTGCCTGCTCATCTGCTTGACTGTGGCCAGCTGAGCCGCGTGACACCTGCCTGCTCATCTGCTTGATAATCGCCAGCTGAGCCCCGCGACACCTGCCTGCTCATCTGCTTGATAATCGCCAGCTGAGCCGTGCGACACCTGCCTGCTCATCTGTTTGATAATCGCCAGCTGAGCCGCGCGACACCTGCCTGCTCATCTGCTTGATAATCGCCAGCTGAGGCCGCGTGACACCTGCCTGCTCATCTGCCTGATAATCGCCAGCTGAGCCGCGCGACACCTGCCTGCTCATCTGTTTGATAATCGCCAGCTGAGCCGCGCGACACCTGCCTGCTCATCTGCTTGATAATCGCCAGCTGAGCCGCGCGACACCTGCCTGCTCATCTGCTTGATAATCGCCAGCTGAGCCGCGCGACACCTGCCTGCTCATCTGCTTGATAATCGCCAGCTGAGCCGCGCGACACCTGCCTGCTCATCTGCTTGATAATCGCCAGCTGAGCCGCGTGACACCTGCCTGCTCTTCTGCTTGAATGTGGCCAGCTGAGCCGCGTGACACCTGCCTGCTCATCTTTTTGATAATCGCCAGCTGAGCCACGCGACACCTGCCTGTTCATCTGCTTGATAATCGACAGCTGAGCCGCGCGACACCTGCCTGCTCATCTGCTTGATAATCGCCAGCTGAGCCGCGCGACACCTGCCTGCTCATCTGTTTGATAATCGCCAGCTGAGAGCGCGCGACACCTGCCTGCTCATCTGCTTGGGCGCGTGACACCTGCCTGCTCATCTGATAATCGCCAGCTGAGCGCTGCGACACCTGCCTGCTCATCTGCTTGATAATCGCCAGCTGAGCCGCGTGACACCTGCCTGCTCATCTGCTTGATAATCGCCAGCTGAGCGCGTGACACCTGCCTGCTCATCTGCTTGATAATCGCCAGCTGAGCCGCGCGACACCTGCCTGCTCATCTGCTTTGATAATCGCCAGCTGAGCGCCAGCTGACACCTGCCTGCTCATCTGCGATGATGGCGCCAGCTGACGACACCTGCCTGCTCATCTGCTTGATATTCGCCAGCTGAGCCGCGTGACACCTGCCTGCTCATCTGCTTGATAATCGCCAGCTGAGCCGCGCGACACCTGCCTGCTCATCTGCTTGATAATCGCCAGCTGAGGCCGCGCGACACCTGCCTGCTCATCTGCTTGATAATCGCCAGCTGAGCCCGCGACACCTGCCTGCTCATCTGCTTGATAATCGCCAGCTGAGCCGCGCGACACCTGCCTGCTCATCTGCTTGATAATCGCCAGCTGAGCCGCGCGACACCTGCCTGCTCATCTGCTTGATAATCGCCAGCTGAGCCCGCGCGACACCTGCCTGCTCATCTGCTTGATAATCGCCAGCTGAGCCGCGCGACACCTGCCTGCTCATCTGCTTGATAATCGCCAGCTGAGCCGCGCGACACCTGCCGACTCCTGCCTGCTCATCTGCTTGATGCCTGCTCACAGCGCCAGCTGAGCCGTGACACCTGCCTGCTCATCTGCTTGATAATCGCCAGCTGGGCCGCGCGACACCTGCCTGCTCATCTGCTTGATAATCGCCAGCTGAGCGCGTGACCTGCCTGCTCATCTGTGATAATCGCCAGCTGAGCCGCGCGACACCTGCCTGCTCATCTGCTTGATAATCGCCAGCTGAGCCGCGCGACACCTGCCTGCTCATCTGCTTGATAATCGCCAGCTGAGCGCGCGACACCTGCCTGCTCATCTGCTTGATATCGACAGCCAGCTGCGACACCTGCCTGCTCATCTGTGATAATCTGCCTGCCTCGATCTGCCTGATCATCTGCTTGATAATCGCCAAAAGCTGAGCCGCGCGACACCTGCCTGCTCATCTGCTTGATAATCGCCAGCTGAGCCGCGCGACACCTGCCTGCTCATCTCATCTTGATAATCGCCAGCTGAGCCACGCGACACCTGCCTGCTCATCTTTGATAATCGCCAGCTGAGCCCCGCGACACCTGCCTGCTCATCTGCTTGATAATCGCCAGCTGAGCCGCGCGACACCTGCCTGCTCATCTGCTTGATGTCGCCAGCTGAGCGCGCGACACCTGCCTGCTCATCTGTGATAATCGCCAGCTGAGGCCGCGCGACACCTGCCTGCTCATCTGCTTGATAATCGCCAGCTGAGCGCGCGACACCTGCCTGCTCATCTGCTTGATAATCGCCAGCTGAGCGCGCGACACCTGCCTGCTCATCTGCTTGATAATTCGCCAGCTGAGCCGCGCGACACCTGCCTGCTCATCTCTGATTGATAATCGCCAGCTGAGCCGCGCGACACCTGCCTGTTCATCTCTTGATAATCGCCAGCTGGGCCGCGCGACACCTGCCTGCTCATCTGCTTGATAATCGCCAGCTGAGCCGCGACACCTGCCTGCTCATCATCTGCCTGATGCCAGCCAGCTGAGCCCGCGACACCTGCCTGCTCATCTGCTTGATAATCGCCAGCTGAGCCGGCGCGACACCTGCCTGCTCATCTGCTTGATAAATCGCCAGCTGAGCCGCGCGACACCTGCCTGCTCATCTGCTTGATAATCGCCAGCTGAGCCGCGCGCGACACCTGCCTGCTCATCTGCTTGATAATCGCCAGCTGAGCCCGCGCGACACCTGCCTGCTCATCTGTGATAATCGACAGCTGAGCCCGCGACACCTGCCTGCTCATCTGCTTGATGTCGACAGCTGAGCCCGTGACACCTGCCTGCTCATCTGCTTGATAATCGCCAGCTGAGCCCGCGACACCTGCCTGCTCATCTGCTTGATAATCGCCAGCTGAGGCGCGCGACACCTGCCTGCTCATCTGTTTGATAATCGCCAGCTGGGCCGCGTGACACCTGCCTGCTCATCTGTGATAATCGCCAGCTGAGCCTCGCGACACCTGCCTGCTCATCTGATAATCGCCAGCTGAGCGCGACACCTGCCTGCTCATCTGCTTGATAATCGCCAGCTGAGCGCGCCAGCTGAGCCGCGCGACACCTGCCTGCTCATCTGCTTGATAATCGACAGCTGAGCCGCGCGACACCTGCCTGCTCATCTGCTTGATAATCGCCAGCTGAGCCGCGTGACACCTGCCTGCTCATCTGCTTGATAATCGGCCAGCAGCTGAGCGCGCGACACCTGCCTGCTCATCTGCTTGATAATCGCCAGCTGAGCCGCGCGACACCTGCCTGCTCATCTGCTTGATTGTCGCCAGCTGAGCTGCGCGACACCTGCCTGCTCATCTGCTTGATAATCGCCAGCTGAGCCGCGTGACACCTGCCTGCTCTTCTGCTGATGATAATGCCAGCTGGGCTGCGCGACACCTGCCTGCTCATCTGCTTGATAATCGCCAGCTGAGGCCGCGCGACACCTGCCTGCTCATCTGCTTGATAATCGCCAGCTGAGCCCGCGACACCTGCCTGCTCATCTGCTTGATAATCCAGCAGCTGAGCCGCCGTGACACCTGCCTGCTCATCTGTGATAATCGCCAGCTGAGCCGCGCGACACCTGCCTGCTCATCTGCTTGATAATCGCCAGCTGAGCGCGCGCGACACCTGCCTGCTCATCTGCTTGATAATCGCCAGCTGAGCCGCGCGACACCTGCCTGCTCATCTGCTTGATAATCGCCAGCTGAGCGCGCGACACCTGCCTGCTCATCTGCTTGATAATCGCCAGCTGAGCCGCGCGACACCTGCCTGCTCATCTGCTTGATAATCGCCAGCTGAGCCGGCGACGACACCTGCCTGCTCATCTGCTTGATAATCGCCAGCTGAGCCGCGCGACACCTGCCTGCTCATCTGCTTGATAATCGACAGCTGAGCCCAGCGACACCTGCCTGCTCATCTGCTTGATAATCGCCAGCTGAGCCCGCGCGACACCTGCCTGCTCATCTGCTTGATAATCGCCAGCTGAGCGCGACACCTGCCTGCTCATCTGCTTGATAATCGCCAGCTGGCCAGCGCGACGCCTGTGACACCTGCCTGCTCATCTGCTTGATAATCGCCAGCTGAGCCCGCGACACCTGCCTGCTCATCTGCTTGATAATCGCCAGCTGAGCCGCGCGACACCTGCCTGCTCATCTGCTTGATAATCGCCAGCTGAGCCGCGCGACACCTGCCTGCTCATCTGCTTGATAATCGCCAGCTGAGCCCAGCGACACCAGCCTGCTCATCTGCTTGATAATCGACAGCCTGGCCGCGCCACACCTGCCTGCTCTTCTGCTTGATAATCACCAGCTGAGGCGCGCGACACCTGCCTGCACATCTGCTTGATATACGCCAGCTGAGCCGCGCGACAACCTGCCTGCTCATCTGCTTGATAATCGACAGCTGAGCCGCGCGACACCTGCCTGCTCATCTGCTTGATAATCGCCAGCTGAGCCCGCGTGACACCTGCCTGCTCATCTGCTTGATAATCGCCAGCTGAGCGCGCGACACCTGCCTGCTCATCTGCTTGATAATCGCCAGCTGAGCCGCGCGACACCTGCCTGCTCATCTGCTTGATAATCGCCAGCTGAGCCGCGCGACACCTGCCTGCTCATCTGCTTGATATCGCCAGCTGAGCCCCGCGACACCTGCCTGCTCATCTGCTTGATAATCGCCAGCTGTGGCGCGCGACACCTGCCTGCTCATCTGCTTGATAATCGCCAGCTGAGCCGCGTGACACCTGCCTGTTCATCTGCTTGATAATCGACAGCTGAGCCGCGCGACACCTGCCTGCTCATCTGCTTGATAATCGACAGCTTAGTCCCGCGACACCTGCCTGTTCATTTGTTTGATAATCGCCAGCTGAGCCGCGCGACACCTGCCTGCTCATCTGCTTGATAATCGCCAGCTGAGCGCGACACCTGCCTGCTCATCTGCTTGATAATCGCCCAGCTGAGCGCGCGCGACACCTGCCTGCTCATCTGCTTGATAATCGCCAGCTGGCTGCCCGCGACACCTGCCTGCTCATCTGCTTGATAATGCCAGCTGCTGGGCGCGTGACACCTGCCTGCTCATCTGCCTGATAATCGCCAGCTGGGCGGCGCGACACCTGCCTGCTCATCTGCTTGATAATCGCCAGCTGAGCCCGCGTGACACCTGCCTGCTCATCTGCTTGATAATCGCCAGCTGAGCCCGCGCGACACCTGCCTGCTCATCTGCTTGATAATCGCCAGCTGAGCGCGCGACACCTGCCTGCTCATCTGCTTGATAATCGCCACAGCTGAGCTGCGCGACACCTGCCTGCTCATCTGCTTGATAATCGCCAGCTGAGCCCGCGACACCTGCCTGCTCATTCATCTGATTGTCTCGCAGCTGAGCCCCCGACACCTGCCTGCTCATCTGCTTGATAATCGCCAGCTGAGCCGCGCGACACCTGCCCCTCTTCTGCCTGATAATCGCCAGCTGAGCTGCGCGACACCTGCCTGCTCATCTGCCTGATAATCGCCAGCTGAGCCGCGCGACACCTGCCTGCTCATCTGTTTGATAATCGCCAGCTGAGGGCCGCGACACCTGCCTGCTCATCTGCTTGATAATCGCCAGCTGAGCCGCGCGACACCTGCCTGCTCATCTGCTTGATAATCCAGCTGAGCCGCGCGACACCTGCCTGCTCTTCTGCTTG
>NW_027219634.1:0-2626 GCF_027580195.1 Bos mutus
GATCAGTGCGCGATCAGCCTTCGTGATCAGTGCATGATCAGCCCACGTGATCAGTGCGCGATCAGTCGCGTGGTGTGATCAGATCATGCATGATCAGTCAAGTGATCGGTGTATGATCAGCCTGTAATCCCAGTGTATGATCAGCCTGCGTGATCAGTGCGTGATCAGCCCACGTGATCAGTGCATGATCAGTCACGTTATCAGTGCATGATATAGGCGTGATCAGTGCATGATCAGTCACCTGATGGGTGTATGGTCAGTCACGTGACGGTACATGGTAGCTACATGATCATTGCATGATCAGCCACGTGAGTAGTGCATGATAGCCAAGTGATCATTGCATGATAGCCACGTGATCAGTGCATGATCAGCAGGGTGATCAGTGCATGAGAGCACGTGATTAGTTCATGATTAGTCACGTGATCTGTGCATGACCAGGCAGGTGATCAGTGTATGATCAGCCACGTGAACAGTGCATGATAGCCACGTGATCAGTGCATGACCAGTCACCTGATGGGTGTATGATCAGTCACGTGGTCGGTACATGGTAGCTATATGATCATTGCATGATCGGCCACGTAAGTAGTGCATGATGAGCCAAGTGATCAGTGCATGATCAGTGATCGTGGTCAGTGCATGATCAGTCATGTGATCATCATTGCATGATCAGCCCGTGACGGTGCATGATAGCCCGTGCATGATCAGCCACGTGATCAGTGCATGATCAGTCACGTGATCAGTGCATGATCAGCGTGATCAGTGCATGATCAGCCACGTGATCAGTGCATGATCAGCCGCGTGATCAGTGCATGATCAGCCACGTGATCCGTGCATGATCAGCCACATGATCAGTCGCGTGATCATTGCATGATCAGTCACGTGATCAGTACATGATCAGTCAGCGTGATCATTGCATGATCAGCCACGTGATCAGTGCATGATCATCGTGATGTGCATGATCAATCGGCGTGATCAGTGCATGTCACGTGTCAGTGTATGATAATCGTGATCATGAGTCATGTAATCAATGCATGATAGCGCCGTGATCAGTGCCTGATCAGTCCCGTGAAGAGTGTATGATCAGCCAAGTGATCAGTGCATTATAGCCACGTGATCAGTGCATGATCAGTCACGTGATATGTGTGTGATCAGCCACGTGATCAGTGCATGATACCACGTGATCAGTGCAGGATAGCCACGTGATCACTTCATGATTAGTCACGTGATCTGTACATGATCAGTCATGTGACTATTACATCGTAGCTGAGTGATCATTGCATGATCAGCCACGTGAGCAGTGCATGATAGCCACGTGATCAGTGCATGATCAGTCACGTGATCAGTGTATGATCATCCACGTGATCAGTGCATGATGAGCCACGTGATCAGTGCATGATCAGCCACGTGATCAGTGCGTGATGAGCCACGTGATCAGTGCAGGATCAATTACGTGATCAGTGCATGATCAGTCAAGTGACCAGTACATGGTAGCTACGTGATCATTGCATGATCAGCCACGTGATCAGTGCATGATAGCCTCGGGATCAGTGCATGATAGTCACGTGATCAGTGCATGATCAGTCATGTGATCAGTGCCATATCAGTCATTGACTAGTACAGGCTAGCTGGGTGACCATTGCATGATCAGCCACGTGAGCAGTGCATTATAGCCACGTGATCAGTGCATGATCAGCCACGTGATCAGTGCATGATCAGTCACGTGATCAGTGCATGATCAGCCCCGTGATCAGTGCGCGATCGATCAGTCGCGTGATCAGTGCATGATCAGCCACGTGATCAGTGCATGATCAGTCCGTGATCAGTGCATGATCCGTCACGTGATCAGTGCATGATCAGCTCACGTGACCAGTCGATCCGCGTGCCAGTACGCGATAGCCCGCGTGATCAGTGCATGATCAGTCACGTGATGGGTGTATGGATCAACCACGTGATCGGTACATGATCAGCCCATGATCAGTTCATGATCAGCCACGTGATCAGTGCATGATCAGCCACGTGATCAGTACATGATATAACGTGATCAGTGTATGATCAGCAGCGTGATCAGTGCATGATCAGTCATGTGATCAGTGCATGATCAGGAGCGTGATCAGTGCATGATCAGGCCCGTGATCAGTGCATGATCAGCCACGTGATCAGTGCATGATCAGATCACGTGATCAGTGCATGATAAGTCACCTGATCAGTGCATGATCAGGCGTGATCATGTGCCATGTCCGTGATCGGTGCGTGATGATCAGATCACGTGATCAGTGCATGATAGTCACGTGATCAGTTCATGATCAGTCACCGTGATCAGCATGATCTAACATGGTGATCAGTGCATGAGGCAGCCGTGATCAGTGTATGATCAGCCACGTGATCGGTGTGCATGATCAGCCACGTGATGGGTGCATGATCAGTCGCGTGATCGGTGCATGATCAGTAGGCGTGATCGCGCATGATCAGTCGCGTGATAGTGCATGATCAGTCAAGTGATCAGTACATGGTAGCTAGGTGATCATGTCGCGATCAGCCACGTGTTCAGTGCATGATAGCCACGTGATCAGTGCGCAATGCCGTGATCAGTGCACTTAATAGCCACGTAGTCAGTGCATGATCGATT